>NW_017534621.1:3290-5328 GCF_001853355.1 Bactrocera latifrons
GAAGAAATCATTTTCAAGCAACTTTTGCCAAAACTTGTGTTCAAAAGGATATCCATATCTACAAAGCATATAATCCTAAACGATTACCAGCATAACAGCGCTTTTCTTTATGTTACAAAACTCTCGAATTTCAAAGAATACTATGTCAGCTAGAAAAATGTGTAATCCCGAACCTCGTTGGGATTCAAATTCTAAAATAATGAAGGAAATTTTAATTTGCAGTATTTTATATATTAAAAAAGTGACGAATTTAACCACATTTTTTTGCTGTGTAAAACAGTTCTCTATTGACAAGGAGGTCAAGGTCAAAAGAAAGTGTTAGTGTTAGGGAGTTTAGTGCTACGCTTATATACATATGTGTGAAATATGTGTGGTGTTTTTTGTGTCTCAACTGTGGAAGGTAAATTTACCGTAATGCGCGCCAAAATCCATGGGAGGTTAAGCGCAAGCGCCAAATAGAAAAAATCCCTCTAAAAAGGAAACTGTTATACCTAGTTATTATTCACCTACAAATTAATTGTTATATTAACTGTCATACCGATTTATTATTCAAGTAAAAGTGATTGTTGAGACGTATACACATTTTAAATATTTCAAATTTTTTTTTTTTGTATTTAAATTATTCCAATTACAGATATGCATAAGAAGCTTAGGAAGGTRCGTATAAATATACAATGTGGGGAGAAGTAAGAAGGTAGTGTACTTGTGTGGTTAACATGAGTTCAAAGGACGTGGGTTAGCCGCAACATCTGAATTGATTTTTGTTACGGTTAGTGCTCGCCTAGGACGTATAGTGCCAATATTATGGGCTATAAATAGATAGAGTTACGATATCAAAGTCTAAAAAATAAATTTTCATTTAAAAAAAAAATTTGATAAGTATTTGTAGAAATATTAAAGTTTTTAAGTCAATTTAACCAAAGAAGATATTTTTATAACCAGTAAGAATATGATCTAACACTTTTTTTTTTGTCATTTAAACTTCAGTAGAACTAGCTGAAGTATTGATTGAGCACAAATCATTTCATTCACGATATGTGCGCCCAAAAGTTTGTTTAAAATTGCTGAGATATGAGATATCGATGCACAATAATACTAAAATAATAATTGAATATTACTAAATCCAATTTACCCATATTTAGTTGGTCATTAGTCTCAATGTATATTTATTATGTGAAGTATTATTTCCACGCTAATTATAAAATGCATTAGAAGTCTGGAACGATTATTTCGAATTTACTATTTTTTTGAAAGGCAGCGTCGCGTAAATTTTTATGAAACAATTTTTTAAGATGAGCGAAAGAAGCTGCTCATTTGTCAGATTCATCGATAAGATGATGCAGTGGATGGTTGTTTCGTATTTAACATTTTTATAATCCAATATGAGCTCATACCGAATCATTTTTCTGCTCGGACGTTGCGGTGATAATGTTGAAGAGTCCACACAGCTGAGAGCTTCATGCATTAAACAAATTTGTGGCCTCCACATATAAAATTGTAAAGATGGAGATCTAAAAATTAAAAAAAAAAAATTAAAGTGTAAACATTAAGTTAATTATAAGTTATCTGAACCACTCATTGTATATTAGAAATGAATTGTATGTATATGAAGTACCCGGTGACCTGTCAAAAAAAGAGCCGGTGACCATTTTGTAAAACATCCGACATTATTCACTTTGCTTTTTAGCAAGCGAGAAGAACAAAACATGTAATTATTATATCTCAGGTGTGGGGTTGTATCCACAACCATCCAAAGAAAGAAAATAAGAAAATGAGATCAAGTAAGGGCAGCAAAGCCGCAGTAACAAATATTACTGTCCGAATCGGTGCTCCCGACCCTACCGCTGCCCTAACTGCTGCCACCACTGCTACTCAAACTGGTGCTCCCGAAGCCACCGCCGCCATAACCGCTGTCACCACCGCTGCCATAACCGCTGTCACCACCGCTGCTCAAACTAGCGCTCCCGACGCCACCGTTGCTGTAACTGCTGCCACCACCGCTGAAAAAACGACCGCTGCTCGCATTGATGATTCCGGG
>NW_017534621.1:5683-6864 GCF_001853355.1 Bactrocera latifrons
GACAACGAGTCCCCTCAGTCATTGTCATGCATAGGCCACACTGCTTCATAAATTATTTCTAGACTATTGATTGAGGCCAATCAAATTTGTCAGGTTGGTCGAGATGTAAACATTAAGTTAATTATAAGTTATCTGAACCACCCATTGTATAATAGAAATGAATTGTATGTATATGAAGTACCCGGTGACCTGTCAAAAAAAGAGCCGGTAACCATTTTGTAAAACATCCGACATTATTCACTTTGGCTTTTTAGCAAGCGAGAAGAACAAAACGTGTAATTATTATAAAAGATAACTTATGTTAACTTTATATTTGGTATTTAAAACATTTCCCCTAAGTATACTAAAAATAACAATAACTGATATTTAATGTAAGCCCAGAAGGGACTTTGATATTTGTAACATCCAAAAAGAAGACCATATAAAATATGTATATACATAAATGATCAGCGTGACCAGCTGATTCGATTAAGCTATGTCAGATGTCCTCGCATCGCTCCTACGTTGGTTGGTCGGTTCACATGGTTGTATAATTGACATATGCTACTGAAAATTACTGTAGAGCTAAAACGAATTCTAAAATGAAAAATAGTAAAAATCGGCAAACAAGTATTTGACTTGTAACTTGAAACCCTTCATTCAAGCTTTTTGTGAGAAAAATATATATTTGAGGATAGCAAATTATTGAATGGATGGTATTCCCTAAATTTGAAAAATTCTCGACGTGCTAACTCTAATAGAATTGAACTGAAGTTTCCCAAATTTATTAAAAATATTAAAGTAAGTTTGTTAAATTTCAATTAGTTAGCTTTTTATTTCAACTCAAGCATTTTTTAGCTAGTTTTCAAAAGTTGCGTATACGCCATGGTATATGAACCTTTTCTACCTTCAATGCAGCGTTCAGAATTTTCGATTAAGGTCAAGGTGTCGAAAGTAGTAAAGCAAACATGAACTGAAGTAAGTCAAGTAAAGTATTTACAATTGCACTTAAAAGTAACGGTATTTGCCTTTACATTGTGTACGCATATTAGTGTTGCATTAAGTGGTAAACTTTTTATGGACACTGAAGACTCACTTGAAGGTGTTTTGCATTATTTAATGCGTTTGTGAGAGTCATAGGTGGATTTTCCCCTCTATTTTCCCGTACATTATTGCTACAAACATATATATATACGGAAATG
>NW_017534621.1:8209-19305 GCF_001853355.1 Bactrocera latifrons
ATTTAGTTCTTCCTTTGTCTTTTATTTACACAATTACCTTGGTATTTAATGAAATCTTATTGTTGTATACTTGTAATGCTTTTGCAAGCGTCATCTTATATAAAATAATGTAATTGCCAGAACACCAACACAACATAATATGCTTGCGTAACCGTAGAGTATCAAGAATCGAAAGTGTTTTCTTTTGCTTGTGTATTATTGCTTTCTGTTGTCTTTCCATTTCTGGGTACTAATTTGTTTGGAATTTATTTGGGCTTAATGTGCGTGAGAAGTATGCTGACATTGTCCTGGTTTTGTAATGCATAAAACAGAAACTAATTTGTATTTGGTCACTTTCCTCCGAAGAGATTCACAAATATTTCTCATAAGCTTTTAAGAACCCGTCACAAATATTTTGTATCGGAAATGTGACATTTCGTTATTCTTGAATTTTTATTTGTCTTTTAGCTGACAGTATTAAAAGTAAATGTTTTAGTTTGTTTGGTGATAAAGCAAGTTCAAGCACTGAATATACATACTTGAACGAAATAAAGAAGGTATAGACTAAGTTCTGGAAAAGAAGAAGTGTCAAATATTTTATAATATCTGGCGAAATAATTATTATAAAAGGAACGAAGGAACTATTCTGTTAAAATTACCCTTTACCAAGAGGTATGTGACTCATAATTTTATATTAAGAAGAACACAGTCACATGCCAAAAACCCTATTGTCATACAGGAAGTTTTGTAGATGATGCAGTGGTCAGGTAGAAAGCTCCCAATAGTATGCACTTCCCTCAACCTTCCCCGCAAGCTTTATTCCATCCGTAAAAAAAACTCAGCGCCCTTCTCCTCTAGCGAGTCCTTCCCATGCTTTCTTCGAAGGTATGTGAGCTAGGGCTCGGCTCGTCCAAGTATTTAGGAATGACATTAAAATGTTCGAGGATTCCACAGTGCACAAGGTGGAAGTAATTTAGGTATTCGTATTCTCTGCAATTATAGAGAAGCATACGCATATTTTTATTTAATTTTTGCAAAAGCGTATTCAAAACTAATAAGTTGCCGCAACAATGAACAGATGTGCTCGAAATATTCATAAGAAAAATCCTTCCACATGCCAGACTTATTCTCGGGGAGTAATAAGGTGAAATTCGAATAAATTTTCTTGTTTAACGTACCCATTTCGTTGATGACTGGGGTCCTAGCCCACCGTTTCTAGAAACATGAACTGGCAAGTATTTCTTTTAACAATAAGGTATTCCAATTGCATATTCCCAAATTATTGTGAGAGAGCCTTTTCAGCCAATTATTGCTCATTGTCCTCATTACTCATAATAACTTTCGAAGCACAAGAGATTTGCTTGCCTCAATTCTTACCATTGTAACTTAAAGAGCACTATAATCATATTTGATTGTGCAACGGCTAAATCCTTCCTTTGTTTTTCTCGCCAGCGCTTCAGTTACTTACTTATTGAGAGTATTCTACCATAAGGAGCAAGCAACTGCTTAGCGTATGGAAATAGTAATAACAAACTACCTGGCTAAACTTTACCAAACAGCAACTAAAGCTTGCTTTACTTAATANTAAAAATCGCCACACAAGTATTTGACTTGTAACTTGAAACCCTTCGTTCACACTTTTGGTAACATTTCAAATTGATTTAGGAAAATTTGTGAGAAAAATATTTATTTGAGCAAAGCAAATTATTGATTGGTTGGTATTCCCTAAATTTTAAAAATTCATGACGTGCTAATTCTAATAGAATTGAACTGAAGTTTCCCAGTTGTATTAAAATTTTCAAACTAAATTTGTTAAATTTCAATAAGTTAGATTTTTACTTCAACTCAAGCATTTTTTAGCTAGTTTTAAAAAGTTGCGTATACGCCATGGTATATGTACCTTTTCTACCTTCAATGCAGCGTTAACAACTTTCAATTATACTCAAAGTGTCGAAAGTAGTAAAGCAAACATGAACTTAAGTAAGTCAGGTAAAGTGTTAACAATAGCATTTAAAAGTAATAGCATAGGCCTTTACATTGTGTACTTTGTGCTTTTGTGAGAGTCATAGGTGGAGTTATCACCTCTATTTTCCCGTACATTATTGCTTCAAACATAATCGCTCGCGCGATATACCATACGCAAACGCTAGTAATTCTTCTTCTTGTGTTGCATGTAACTATGCAGGCATGCTCTTAACTGTTTGGCTTGTTTCCACCAGGAAAATATTTTTAACCCTTCCACCAACGCTCACAAAGCTACTTATCGCTTTTGTGCAACTCACACCCAATAGAATTTTAATCATATGACTGAAGGACAAAGTAATCGAATCTTGAATGCAAGTTAGGGGTACAATAGTCAGCCTAATGAACTTACTATTCGCAACACAATCACCCATTTTGAGACACAGCATTCATTAGGATAATATTCGATCAAAAAGACTACATTCAGCAAGAATTGAAGAGAATATAGCAACCATAGCTGAGAGTTTACACGAGGATCGTGGTGAGTCGTTTCGGTAGCAACTCGGACTGACATATAGAACGACTTGGTGCACTTTATGTCTAACTCTTAAATTGAAATCGTGCAAGAAGCGAAGCCCCTCGATCTTCCCAATCGACATTGTTTCGCTCTATATACTCTTTAAAAGTTGCAAAGAAATCCGATATTTTGGCGCCAAATTTTGTTCACCGATGACGCCCATTTCTGCCTCAATGCATATGTAAACAAGCAAAATGGTCACACATGGGACGAAAAACAACCTGAAAAGATACAAGAGCTTCCATTTCATCCATAAAAAACATCGGTTGGTGTAGTTTGTGATAACCGACTATTATTTCGGCGACATTTGGTTTCAACAAGATGGCGTTACTTCTCACAAATCGCATCAATCAATAGATTGAGAGAATACTTAGGTGAGCAGATTTGAGCTGCTCGATCATATGGTATCACACCTTTAGACTTTTTACTATGGGAATATGTAAAGTTTTAAATCTACGTGGACAATTCCGCTTCAATTCAGGCCTCGGAGCCAAACAGCATGCTGGTCAATTGTCAGTTTCCAGTCAAAATTCTCGAACGAGTCATTGAAAATTGAACTCAATGGATGAACCATCTAAGAAATAGTCGCGGCTAATTATTTTTGCCACATATTTATTCGCGGCCCTAGGAATTCTATTTATCTCAGTTAACCACTTTAATTCGGAAAAGTTAAAGAATCAGGGCTTGCAAATCTGAAAATGGTCTTGTCAGAATCATCAAAGTGATATTTGAATTTTGTTTCTACTAAAACCAGATGTGTGTTAATTTCTCTATTATCTGCTTCTCTCATTATTTGCTTCTTTTTCATTTAGTTCTTCTTTTGTCTTTTATTTACACAATTGTCTTGGTATTTAATGAAAACTTATTGTTGTTACGTTCTTGTAATGCTTTTGCAAGCGTCATCTTATACAAAATAATTTAATTGCCAGACACCAACACAACATAATATGCTTGAGCAATCGTACAGTATCGAGAATCGAAAGTGTTTTCTTCTGCTTGTCTATTATTGCTTTCTGTTGTCTTTCCATTTCTGGATACTAATTTGTTTGGAATTTATTTGGGCTTTGCTGGTGAACTTATTGTCTTAATGTGCGCGAGAAGTATACTGACATTGTCCTGGTTTTGTAATGCATAAAAAAGAATCTAATTTGTATTTGGTCACTTTCCTCCGAAGAGATTCACAAATATTTCACATAAGCTTTTAAGAACCCGTCACATATATTTTGCATTGGAAATGTGGCATTTCGTTATTCTTGGTATTCTTTATTTGTCTTTTAGCTGACAGTGTCAAAAGTAAATGTTTTAGTTTGTTTGGTGATAAAGCAAGTTCAAGCACTGAATATACATACATACTTGAATGAAATAAAGAAGGTATAGACTAAGTTCTGAAAAAGAAGAAGTGTGAAATATTTCATAACATCTGGCGAAATAATTACTATAAAAGGAACGACGGAACTATTCCAATAAAATTACCCTTTACTCAGGTAAAAATTTTACCTTACCTTGTAAAGATGACACACGTACCAAACCAAGAGGTATGTGACTCATAATTTTATATTAAGAAGAACATAGTCACTTGCCAAAAACCCTACTGTCATACAGGAAGTTTTGTAGATCTTATTATCTGACTCAACATTAGAGAGGCTAAATAAGTTAACACGGGCACGTCAATTATTTTGGGTCTGGTAAGATGTTCAGCCCTACTGCATGAACTCCTACTATTAAAAGGTTCCCTTTCCTGACAGCGAAGATCAGTTACGATTTAACCTGGACTAGTACAGCTGCATAGCTGCTGGTTGTTAACCACCGCTTGCTGAGATTCAAAAACCCAACGGAGCTCCCACTCATTCCAGATATTGAGACCGAAGTAAAGGTCCTAATAAGTCCATAAAAATTACATAAAATTAAAAATTTGGGCAAGACACACATACCAGTGTAAGCGTAAAAGAACCCGACGATAGGCTCATATCGCGGCGCTAGTATAGCAGTGGACAGCGAATTAGATCAACTGCCACGTTTATCGCAGTCACCGTCGCTTGGAAGATGCTGCTGTGGTCAGGAGGCCTAAAACTGGACCTGATAGAAAGCTCCCAATAGCATGCACTTCCCTCAAGCTTCCAAGCAAGCTTTATTCCATCCGTGAAAAAAACTCAGCGCCCTTCTCATCTAGCGAGTCCTTCGCATGCTTTCTTCGAAGGTATGTGAGCTAGGGCTCGGCTCGTCCAAGAATTTAGGAATGACATTAAAATATTCGAGGATTCCACAGTGCACAAGGTCGAAGTAATTTAAGTATTCGTATTCTCTGCAATTATAGAGAAGTATACGCATAATTTTATTTAATTTTTGCAAAAGCGTATTCTAAACTAACAAGTTGCTACAACAATGAGCAGGTGTGCTCGAAATGTTCATAAGTAAAATCTTTCCACATGACAGACTTATTCTCGGGTCGTATTAAGGTCAAATTAGAATAAATTTTCTTATTTAACGTATGCATTTCTTTGATGACTGTGATCCAAGCCCTCTGTTCTAAAAACATGAACTGGCATATTTTTCTTTTAACAATAAGGCATTCCAATTGCATATTCCCAAATTATTGTGAGAGAGCCTTAGCAGCCAATTATTGCTCACTGCCCTCATTACTCATAATAACTTTCGATGCCCAAGAGATTTGCTTGCCTCAATTCTTACCAGTTAGTAACTTAAAGAGTATTATATTCATATCTAATTATGTCACGGCTATATATTTTCTTTGTTTTTATCGCCGGCGCTTCAATTAGCTACTTGTTGAAAGTTTTCTGCCATAAGGATAGTAATAACAAACTATCTGGCTAAACTTTACCAAACAGCAACTAAAGCTTGCTTTACTTATTAAATGAATTCAATAAGAAAGTAAATTTTATGTTCGATTGATTTAGATAAGAAGTAAAAGTTTAGGAAGTACCTGTATTCCACCTGGGAAGTTCTCGAAATAAAGTCGTAATCACATACACACAAAATAGTTAGTTAATCCCCGGAGGATACATTAAAAGCATATGTGTAGTTTTAGTCAATAAATATTGCGGCAGTAGCGAATTTTATCGGATTTGCAAAATAAACGGGTTGTTTTTATATAATAATTTTTTTTTTGTTTTGTTGGGTCCTATCAGACTGCTTTTAGTGGAATACTTTCCGCGCTAATTATTTATAAGTAATAAATGAATGAAGATTAGGATTCCCTTGATATCAAGTTGATGCGAGGAAAATTCATAATAAAGGGTGTTTTTTAAGTGTATGGTTTGCATGTATGGTCAAGAAGTAAAAAAACGCCTCTAAATAATGTTTATGGCCAAGAATATAGCTTTATTATAAAGATAATTAAGATTAGGTTAATCTGGGTGGCCAAAGAGGCACGCACAGACCAGTTTTAGTCTATTGCAATACCAGACGGGGTTCAGTTACTAGGTTCATGAGAAGAAGTTATCTATTAAGACGCTTGCGCTTGACAAGCTCTGTGCCCTCCCTATCGATACCTCTCCAAGTAGTCTTGCCAATACGGGGCAAATGCACAAGAGATGATCAATTGTTTCTCTGGTACCCTGCTTTTGTCATTTCCTCCAGTCTTCTCGATCTGTTAGCCAGATGCTTGTATCCTGACACCCGGTAGAAGAAAAGTTACTTGCTTCTAGAAACAAATTCCACTGCTTCCCTGTTTCTGAAGATACTTCTGGCTGATATGCTATAAGAGGTTATTGCCTTGATTGCTACTTGGCTGTTTACGTAAATATTGACTCTGGAATTAAGTGCAGGCGCATTAGAGACCAGCTCTGCAGCTTTCGCAATAGCAAATACCTTAGCATGAAATATACTACATTATAAAAATAAGGCCAAGGTTCTTTCGTAGAAAGTCTGTTCGCTACGAAATGGCAAGCAAAATGGCTATAAATGAACTAGCAGTCTAATAAAAGTACTCGCTATCAGTAGTGTACTTCATACTATTCAATTTCTTAGCAGTGACACTCATTAAGTAAAGCGTTACCCAAAAAAACATTAGGTTGTTTGTGATAATGTTTAAGTTCACATTTCTTAATGACTACTGAAATGTTATGGATCATATAGATCAGAAATAAGTTTTCAAACCTGCTTGGGACTACCTTGTTCTGTTTGAATATCTCCAAAAGAGCTATAAATATTCATTTGGTATTTTTGTCTTCACTAGCAAAGTTGCTAGGCCTGCTCGAGTGGTATCCTAATGCAAGCCACTGCACCTTTATAATATAGCATGTTTTATAAATGTGAATTCCGTTGTAAGAGTGAGTTGTGAATCGGTCCAGTGGATGTAGCGACATGTAARAAATTGAGTCCCAATGATTAGAGAGAAGGTGACCTTATGACTTTAGCAACTCTTAACCAGAAATTAATTAAGTTAAACAATTTAACAGAACATGGACTCTACCTCTTCCAATTCCGACAGTAATATGTAAGTACCTATTCCCGGAAACTCATCTGCCTAACAGTGTTCTGCAATATCGCTTTACTAGGCAACCTAAAGCAGTATATTCAAAAAACACTCGATTATTGAAACTCGACGTGCTTTCACCTTGACCACTTTGTCAGCAAACTCGACGTTAATATCGGTTCTCTTCCAGGGTAATGGAGAACGTCTCCAAGACTGAGATTTGGAGCAGGAGATCAGTGCTATCTTTATGGCAATCAGATCTGCTTCGTATATGATGTAGTGAAGCCTCAAACAGAAACTGATGTAAAATTCCGGATAGTGTACTGCTTCGCTAACTTTCCCGGCAAGCTTTGATGAATTGATAAATAAGCCTCCTCTTCCTCCCAGATTATCTGAGCCTGAGGACAATTTTCGCCACCACCTTACGAATATGTTCACTGGTGCTTTATGCACAGTGCACCACAAATATTGATGAGAACAGCCGTTTTTCGCAAATTCTAATTAATTCTCTTAGCAGGCCGAAGGCAGGTTGCTCGCATTGATGGCAGATGCGCCTCCAGGGTTTTTACTTCCTAGAAGCAATTTTCTGCAACCGACTTCCTTACGCGATTATAGCCGAGTTAACAACAGTGCGCCAGTCGATTCTTCTTTTCGCTACGTGGCGCCAATTGGATATTCCCCTCCACTGGTCCGTCCCCACCTGGCCCTTCCAACGGAGTAGAGGTTTACATTGAGTAAAATAGTACATTTTTTTATCCAAAACTCACCTTTAAAATTCTATTTCCACATAATTTAATTATTTATCTTATATATTTTGTAAGAAACCTTAGAGGGCGGATCACCTAATGTTTTATGTGCGAAAAAGGTGCACCGAATTTGAATCACGACAGGAAAAATAAATTTGGTGGCTAAAAATCCGTTAATTGATCAAAATATAGTATATGTAATAATAATAAAAAATAAAGTATATTCAATCACTATATTCATTTCATGCTAAACCTTTTGTGTGCTAAGGTCACATGTGAAACCTCCAGACATCAATTCAATTTTGCGGCTTCTTTAAGTTTTATATTCTTAAATTATTCGTCAATCTTTTTTGATCACAATCTACCCCTTTCTATAGTGCTCAATACTGTGGTCTCCACAATTTTCTTTTGAACTCTCTTCTTGACCATTCTCTTTACATGGAAGTGCCGTCTAAGTCGCTGCGCTTTGATAAAGCACATACGATTTAAATTTTGTATAAGTTGGTCTAGCTCATGGAGCAAAGACTTTTCTTATGATCTCTCTTCTGAACATTTTCAGTTTGGTTTAATTATTTTCAAGTAGTATTCATGATTGTGCCTTGTAGCATAATACTGGTGATTGATGATTTTATATAGGGCTGGTATATGTACATTGCCTGTTGAGTGTTGATACTAAACAGTTGGATTAGGAGCGCGTATAAGCTTTATCTATTTTCGACTCTTASGMCTGTTGAGTTTTCGCTACTGAYTTCGAAGCCCAAGTAAAAAAAAGTCTAACATAATTTCAAATGCGTGATGCTCAATTTGCCCTCTTGGTGATGGCATATTTAATACATTCACGAGTAAATTCGTAATCTGGGCACTTGAAAACAATAAAGTTTGCTAACACCCCAAGGGTAAACAAAAAATGTTAAAGTCACTAATGAAGTACATTGTGTGGGAGTTACGAGCAAYTATTTTTGGGTTTATGCGGTTGTGAATGCAATACTGAATGACAGATTTTTTCTTCATTTCAAAATACGTTGTTGGCCTTTAACATTTCTGTCTCTGTTCCATGTGTATATAAGCCCATGAATGTTTTCTTCATGCTATTGGGGGTAACAAAGGAGCAACAACTACTCGAAAATAACAAAGTCAAACACTCTAATCAATAGCACACAGATAAATAAAGTACAGAATCCTCAAAAATATTTTTGGGGCACTGCACAATGACAGTTTTACAGCGGAAGGGTAGTGTATTGCCTTCGGTACTCGTAAATATCCATCAACATCTGAAGAGTGGGAATGTTTGTGTGAAAATAACATATATAAAAGGTGTAGTTAGAAACAAAGTCATAGGTATATTTTTACTTGACTTGTTCCACATGCAAACTTCAACAAAGTCCGGTGTGTTTAACGTGGGTACCTGCTGACGACAGCACCCACACGCGGTTGTAATGCAACTCCACGTTCAACTGGCCAAGTGTCAGTTAAATCTCAGTTAAACTCCTTCGTCGCCTAAATAATTCAAGCGCAAAACGACCCTATCTGTTTGGCATTCCGACTAATGTCCGAGTACATCGAGTATTCTGCAAATACATGCACCTAGTCTTTTACCTTCGACAATTCGAGCAACCAGGTAGGTGCCTCTGATGCCAAAATGAATCCAGAGGCCCATGCCTCGTAAACGGAAAACCCGGAATCAGATAGTATCTGAAGTTTTGATAACAAACCTAACGTCCTGAGTGTACTCATAAGTCACTCGACTGTTGCAAACTTCAACAACCCACTTGAAACTCGTTTTATGTTGAAGAAAAGGGCAATTGACCATTACCTTAAGGTCTCTAATATTACTAATTCCCAACATGTTATTGTTATTGATCTTCTTCTAAATTAGCCTCTTCTAGACGACCATACGGTTTAACGGCTTCGGTGTTCAAATGGTCTGTAAAAATTTTTGCAAATCACTTGCGGAGGGTTGCTTTGCAATATACAGATCTGCGCATAATACCAAGCAAGCCACTTTTTGTTATTATCATCACATTTTTGTTCTTGAGGGAATTGTGATTCATTAAGAACCTTTCCTTTTTATCAAAACACCAAACCTTAAATTATAATGTTCCCGAATGGAGCAAAAGTAACCGCCAACAGTGAGCGATATAAACTCGTCAAGATCTGTTAACTCAGTTCGTTTCTTTCGGTAATTGTTCTCTCCTAGGGTAAAAAAAGGTAATATGCTAGCTTATTCTCATATTTATAATATTTCTTTTGCAGATTTTCGTCTCAAAAGGGATAATACATATGTACAAACCATCCAACAGCTGATCTACCGAAAATCAGGCTTTGCTTAGCTTAATATCCAGTATGCCAGATACTTATATGACCAGAAGAACAATTGTCTTTCAGCTACCAATGGTTTGGCTAAATTAATTCGATTATCTTTAGTTTGTTTTGCTATTTTTTACTCAGTTAACAATTTGTCTGTTTTCATGGATGTCTAAATATAACCTCAAATGTTTCCATTGCGTTCATATTCCTTGGTTGTTCGTTTGTTTTGTTTCCTACACTGAAAATTTATGGACAGACTAGAATTAAGGAAAGTGCGCCCTTGTTTTAAAAAGCTCAAAATATAMTTAAATATAGTAAAATTTACTCAAAGTATGTAAAGTTTCTTYAATTTGAGTAAGTCGTACCCTTCAATTTTAGGACGATCGTACTTAAAATAAGAAAATCTATGTCTTATTTTAAGTTCATGGCATTTTCCTATATTTTAGTAAAATTTTACTGAAAAGAAGTCATTTTTAGACTTTATGAGTGAAATAAGTTCAATTTTACTTGGTTTAAGGACAATATTTACTTAATCTTTCAACAAGTAAAAATTTATTCAATTTAAGGATGACTCAACCTTATGCGAACCGACTATTTACTTAACTCAAACTTTGATATAAGGTCATGCTTCCTTTTAATAAGGTCAAGCATACATGGATTGTGTATCTTTACCCTAATGCAAGCAGACATGAATTCTTTTAAAATAAAGCAACGATAATCGTATTTTATTGAACAGTGACAAGTGAATGATGGAATTTCTTTATGTGCTATAAAATATGTATGTCAAATACAAATATGGAAATTGTTTTCGAAGTGGACAAAGTGTATGAAATATTAGAATTATTTGATTTAATAGATTTGTACGATTTACTGAAAGGTAGGTGTGAAAATAATATTGTGAAATAGATACAAGTTCGAACATGTGCCTTTTGAAAATGCATATGCACATACATTAAATTTTTGTGCAGCATTACCAAAGTTAACTGTTAACTATACATATGCATGTATGTATATATGTATGTTAGAATATATTTCACAAGAAAACAGGCGCCGCGAACGTTTTTGCTTTGTATTAATTTTTTTTTTTTTT
>NW_017534621.1:19537-20769 GCF_001853355.1 Bactrocera latifrons
ATCAACCAAGACTCGGAAAATTTTATGTTCCTCGATCACGGAATACTTAGTTTATAACGAAATTAAGCCAACAAAATTTCAATAAATTTGTGAGCCATTTTCAGTCCTCTTTAACAGGAGGAGAATTGCAGAACTTTTATATATTTAATTTAAAAGATATCATTTTCCCTATTACTAAGTATTATAATGTAAATAATAATAAGTATTTAAAATCTAAGTTCAATTTTTAAGAGCAATGAAATGAAAGAAATGAAAAAAAAATAAGTTTTGGCACTTTTATTTAAGGCAATTCCTCTATTATTAAATGTAAAGACAAATGTCAAAGACCCTTTAATCTAAGGAAGTTGTTTTTATTTGATGGCCTTATGTTAAGAACATCTTCACTTTAAATTAAAGAAAACAATGTTCTTCGTTTAAGAAAATTTCCTTTAATTTAAGGCAATATTTTCCTCTTTTTAAGGAAACCATATGTACTTAAGAGTAGAATCGTGTTTCCTTAACTTAAGGAAGACATGTCTTTAGTGCTATTTCATTCCCATTTTTTTCTCAAAACAAATAAATTTTCCATAGTTTTAGGACACATTTGTTTCAGTGTAGTCACTCGCTTATGCTTAGTCAAATTCGGGTAACGCACCTAACGTTTGGTGAGGTTCAACTTTATTTCCTACGATTTATTATGTAGCTGGCTTTTGACGTTTCCTGTAAGAAAGAGGCATATAACGGAATATTTCTATAAGCATAAAATAAGGAGATCAAAAAGTTTATTGGCGTTGTGGGTATTTTTTGCGATTGTGGTTTAAGACTATGACTTATAGATAGGTACATATGTTTCTTAGTAATCAGAGTACTTACTTAATCGAGATAGATAGAGAAATGTGAATAATTACAATTAGAGATGAGTGGTCCGTCAAACGGATGAAAGTATTGTCCAAGCGATAATTTTGGTAATAGTTGTGATACTCTTGGAATTTGTGTTCCCCAGTAAGAAGACTGGTACACCAGATGAGCGGAATACCAAACACGCTTAATCAAAAACTTATGAAGAGATAAAAGCAAGCTTTAAATTATTATAAAAAACTTTTATTTGGTAAATAAAACCTATGTAAGTTGAGAGAAACATTTGTCGGCTGAAACAGTTTAAAAGTAATTCTGTAAGATTCATTTCATATCACTTTTATTTTCATTATCTACAGTACCATTTACAATTTCATCAAAGAAAAATATAGGCAAGA
>NW_017534621.1:21748-34717 GCF_001853355.1 Bactrocera latifrons
GGAAGACAAATTGTTTCCTTTAAGCATTTMACTAAACCATTTTCCCCTATCATGCTGTATGCACATGAGGAAACTGAAATTAATTTATAATTAGCATTAAAGCCATTTTGCTTGGTTACACACGTCCATATACATATATGTAATCACATACAACGTTAGGCGTGTSGTATGAGTAACCGAATAAGCCAAAATGACATGTATATTTACTAAGAGAAGTATATATTATATAAAATAATTGGTAATCATTTGGATTACTTAATTGGTCGATTTGCACCTATAATTCAAAAGAAATAATTACGAGCACT
The DNA here is from genome assembly GCF_001853355.1 of Bactrocera latifrons. NCBI lineage: Eukaryota > Metazoa > Arthropoda > Insecta > Diptera > Tephritidae > Bactrocera > Bactrocera latifrons. The sequence continues at coordinate 22,054 of NW_017534621.1, forward strand.
AAAATATAAATAGCATCTCCCTAAAATATAGATAGAAAAAAAAGTAAATTTTTTTATATTTAAAGTCTTTACTGACCTTTTCTTCAAAAGAGAAAAGACAACGAAAAGGTAAATGTGTTTAAAATATTCAAACCAATCTTTGATATACATATCAAAGAGACCAAATTTTTGTCAAAAATATTTGGTTTTATACGAATATAAAGTTGTCTGTCAAAAAATTAGGATATTTGAGAAAAACTTAGTGAACTTCACCTTTATGAACTAAAATACTGTTGTATTTTACAAATGTACAGTTTATATATTCGGACAAATTTAACAGCGTAGGTAGCAACGTTGTCAACAAAACCAACAAAAAAAATCGTGAATTCTTATCTCATTCTGGTCAACAGCTGCATTTACGGTTCTTCATCAATGTCAACACGCCAAAACCAAAAAACAAAATCAAAAGCTAACTAACATCTTGTTTTATAATCTTTTGTATAACTTTAGCATTGGACCACTATATCGACCTTACTTGGTTTGAACTTTCAAATTTTCTCTTTCACTTTTTTCTATAAATGCTGAGGCATTCGAAACACAGTTTGTTCACAAGATTTCACAGTTGAACTTGTAGCACGTGAACTCGAGAGCTCTTCCAGGTGTTGAAGAATTTTTTGCGAATGTGTCGAAGTTTTCTGCTATGAAAGCGTGAAGAAAACTTACGTTAAGAGACGAGCTGTGGATACTCAAAACGTGTAAACTTTCTTGAATTTTGTCATTAAGTGATTCGGCAGCTTAACTAAGTATATTTTTTATAAACAGAACTTAACGGACAGAAGTCTATTTTGAGCAAGAAAGTAATTTATTCGTTAGTGGAGAAAAAGTGTGCAAGAAGAGATAGATGTCGATGCTTCAAAAAATTATAGAGCAGTTCGTTATCCTTCCGAAAGTTAACACAATTCCAAGAGCGAACTGTGTTTCAGCTAGTTTATAAAAAAAACCAGTTGATCTTTTTCGAGCCGATTTTAATTATCTCCATCAACATATTCGTCCATTCAGCTTTCACGAGAAGGTCCGTCATTCTTACATATTATTAATGCATTTAGTTGTTGATTCAGTGGGCATTGCCCTTGACGTACTAGTCCATAAGCCTTTCCAGCGTCTTCAAAAAAAGAGAAGGGGCTAATAGATTGGGGAACCTTGTTAGAGAATGCTGGCCGAAAGTCGACCTAAAGACATTTTTTCTAAATGAATCAGCGATTGATGTTTGGTAGGAGTTTTAAGTGGGAATACCATGGTGTGCTTATGTGCTTTTAGCTTGGTTGAACTACTGTTTCAAGTGTTGGAAGATATTACCTTTCAGATTACGGAATATGTACTTTAATACTATTATTTTCAAAACTTTTAATAGCCAAAGCTTTGCTTTCGCATACTCGCCAACTAAAACGAGCATTATACATGCTATCAATGATCAAACTTTAAATTTAATATGGTTACACCATCAACAGGTCGTGTCTATAATAATGTCTAGAAATATTAGACTTCTGCATTAGGGAGTATATATTCAAAAAGATCGAACCTGTCATTACGGGGGTCGATAAGAAAAAACTTCTCTAATCGTTATACTTTAGTATTTTTTCTCTTTCCTCCTTGCGTATATTTTATATTATAAAGTTTATCCCACTTTATTGAAAATAATATAATATTTTAATATAATATTTTCTTTTTAACTGGATTTCGTTATCTGTTGGTCTCATGTTTGCATATTTATATTATAAAATTCTGTTCATACCTAAATTTTTTGCGATGTCGAAATTTGTTGAGCAAAGAATTTCCAATAAATTTTGTTTACGGAATCAATTTTCTGCTGCGGATACATTAAGGATGGTGCAGAAAGCCTTTGATGATGAGTATATGTCTAAAAAAAATGTTTACAAGAGGTACAAGTTCCAAGCCGACCTTAAATGTGTCGAAGACGGAGAGCGTCCAGGGCGTCCATTAACCTCAACCGACGAAGCTCACGTTCAACAAATCAAAGATTTGGTGTTGAAAAACCGTCGATTAACAATTAGAGACCTTGGTGATGAATTTGGCATATCGAAAGGCTTAGCCAATACCATTTTGAAGGATGTTTTGGGCCTCAAAGGCGTCAAATCTCGACTGGTACCGAAGACATTGAATTTTTTGGGAAAAAGGCGTCGCGTTGAAGTGTGTGAAATGAAGCTTTCCGACAACCAGGGTTTCATTAAAAGCATTATAACTGGATGCTAAAAGAGAGCCGCGACCAAAAATATCGCGCCAAAGTCGCTCAAAAATGAAGGTAATGTTGACTGTTTTTTCCGACTATCGTGGTTTTGTTCATTATGCATTTATTCTAACCAGTCGAATAGTCAACAGGGAATACTATTTGAACGTTATGCGTCATTTGCGTAACAATATCCGCCTAAAAAGGCCGGAATTGTGGAAAGACAATTCTTGGTTTCTACACAAGGATAATGCAGCATAGCATACTGTCTGAAGCCGCATACTGAGATTGAAGCCGCAGTGAAGACGGAACTGAAGGCCATCCCGGAAAGTGACTACAATCAGTGTTTCGAAGATTGGAAAATTTGTTAGCGTAATGTACTACATCTAGTGGGGATAACTTTGAAGGCGATGAAATTGATTTTTTGGAAGAATAAATAAAGAATTTTCAAAATAAATACAATGTCACCTTGTTTTTTGGGCACAGCCACTTTACACTTGCATGCATAGTATGTAAACGAACTATCTATAACAGATGTATGATTAACAAACAACAAAAAATGGTATTTATAATATAAAAGTTTTCTAACTTGACATCTTTCAAAAAGGGCAAGTCCCAACATCATTTATAATTCTTGATAACTATTTGTGGTATTGAACGGAAATTCAATCAATCTCACTCAGCCCTGTCAGAACTTTTTAAATTCAATCACGCTACAATATTTAATTTTTTATTGGAGTAAAGGAGGTTCATGATATCAAGTCTGAAGTATTATATGATTTTTATCAAAGTATTTATCGATATTTTGTATTCATCTTCATTAAGTGGATAATGCATCGAAGCAATACTACCATCGACAAATAAAAAATTTCCATACAAGGAGAAGAAAAAAATCGTATTCAAAGTACGCATATAATATGTAACGGACAGACAGAACGACGTGACTAAATGACTTAGCTCGTCAAGCTGGAAATTAATGTACATATGTTACAGGCTCTCCAAAGTTTCGCTTTTGGTGTTACAATCTTTCTTAATACACACTGCGCAGGGTATGAATCTATTCACTGAAAATGTTAAGAGTCATACCCCTAATGCAGCCATGTTTACTATTAACATTTATGGTATAATAACAAAATAATTGAACATAAATTTGGATGCTCGTAAGCCGCTGATTTGATAAAAAACAAAAATTACAGTTTGGGGCAAAAAAGGATCAACAGACCCAACCTATATTACGCTTTTGAAAAAGGTTGTGAAAATAAAGCTTCATAATACATTTTACAAAATTTTTTTTTCGTGCTGATGTATGCAAGATACAGCAAAATAAATGTATTTGATTAAGCTTCCTCAAAATTTACTACATAAATTTCGAGTGTGTGTATCTACAAACCTAATCGATGATATCTTCTGAGTGAATATAGTCAGTTTGCTTTGTCATTTCATAATAAACATTCTTACTTCGGAACAATGTTTGTAAATCGTGTAGGTTTATTACAAAAATAATGGCTCGCACGATGCAGGGAAAGAAAATTTTGTTTTCAATTTTGGTTGAATATTCTAATAAACAAAATTTCGCACTTCAAGTAATGATAACCATCAAACCTTGTTGAGAATCAGTGGATCTTCAAAATGCACTGTTTGGTACTTTCTATAAGCGAGAGGAATTATTGACCCATATTTCTGGAAAAATGAAGTCAGCTGTTACGAAAAAGTCAAAGGGGAATACTACACAGACATCATTATTGACTTCTTTCGTGCCCCCGTAGGAGGGGGTCGATGTGGGCGTACTTTGGTTCCAACATGACGTCACATCCCATACGCCAACAAGACTAACAATTCGTTGCAGGAAACTTTTGATGAACTCAGTATCAGGTGTCGTGGCCCTGTGGCATGTCCTACAATATCGTGCGATTTAATGCTGCTGGACTATTTTTATGGGATTCTGTGAAGTCGAGACGATTCACGTATCGGAAGAGAAAATATAATAATCATAGTGTGTACCCGTTGTTTGAAGAGAAAAACTTCAAAAATATATTTGTGTATGAACTTTTGTCTCTAAGTACATATTAATATGTAGACCTCCATGTGTTTCAATAAGTCTGAGGGGAATTAGCTACTATATACTTATATATAAGAAAAATTTTAGAGTATTTAACAGAAGTCTCAACACGTTTATACTGCACAGAATCCTTCTATTCAATGGTGTCTAGAAAATTTTTGACAAAATGTTAAATTACAGCGCTCATTAGTGTAACAAATGTAAAATCCGTCTCATTCATTGTGAAAGCGTTCGTGCGTGTTGCTTTCGTCTGTTTTTATGTACTTCTGTGTAGTTCTCAACGGTAATTTGCTCAAAATTACTACTACCATTTTTCCTTGTAACGCGCGCTTATTATACCCAAGTTAACATGTGTGCAAATAGACCGCCTTAATTGAATGCTGGAAACCTTTATAAATTTACGCTTGTGGGCACCGACTTCCACTCAGCACTATTTATCATTTGTTGCTAAGAAAAAATTGACAAAAAAAGTTATGGATGTGGGTGAAATTTTTAAGTGTCGCACTTTTGCATTAAACTCAATTTTGCTTCCCGGCAGCTACATCAGTTTTTTTTGTACTCGCGTGTATTTTTACTATACAAGTATGTATTATGGATATGTGAATATGTGATTACATGTACACCTCAATCAATTTGTCGCACATAACTTCTGTGCGTACACGATGATAAATTACTGCTCATTTTTCAGAACTGTGTGGTTTCAATGCTTAGTTTGGGGCTTAAAGCTGAGCTGGATTATTACCAATTAGGATTTGGGACCACATTTTCTTTCTCAAAATGTATGTATGAAATGTATAGGGTGGTCGATAAACTGCTTACATTTCAATCGTTAGTCATGGTAAGTGAAATTTGTTTGTGGGATTATGAAATGTAATAGCAGTCCATGGCCGTTCGGTATCAAGCCAATACTGATCACAAAGTTAATATGGATCTTCCATGAGGCAGCTATAGTTTTCAACAACAGCTCATTGTATGGTTATGTAATCAAGAGAATTTTTCTTCAAAGAAATGTTGAAGATTAGTCTCTCGGTCACAGCAATGTTAAAACCACCATACCTCTGTAAGTTTGTAAAACCAAAAAATATTTTAACCCATTCGTTTTACAGTGTATCTTTTAGTGTACCGTTTATTCTTAAGTGTGTTAAGTGTTGGCGAAAAGATTCAAGTATAATATAAGAATGTGATGTAAATAATGGGGTACTTTAATAAATTACAGTTTCTTATTTGTAAAAGTACTGAAAGGTTTATACTTTATATGGTTTTCAAGCATCTGGTCAAATGCTTTGGTGGGGAGTCTGCTGTAAAATTGTAACACCTTTTCACTTCTGTGAACAATTTATTAAAATTGGGTCAAACGTGTACCAACAGTATGTCTTAGAAGGCGTGGTAAAACAGTTGAGCAATAATCTCCAGGATGGAGAACATTATATCTTCCAGCAAGACTCTGTTCCAGCACACAAGGCAAAAATCGCCCAGAGTGGTTTAAAGTTAAAATTTCTGGTTTCATAGCAACAGACGGTTGACCGTCTGGAAGCCCAGATTTTAATCCATTGAGCCACAGTTTGTGGTCAGAGTTGGAGAAAAGACTATTGAGATCTCCGCCAACTGGGCACAGGGTCATAGCCAGCTGTCAATAGGGAAAAAGTAGAAATCTTTCTCAGGAAGGTTAAAAATTTTGCAATCCAATTTTCCCTTTTTAGAGAGCAGATATTTTACACTCTCGAGTTCCGTTAATTRTTTGGAACTAACCTGGATTAAAAAACTAAGGTGAAGAGCACACAGTGAGGGCAGGGCTTCCAAATACTTTCGGATCAAAACTTGGTTTACGAGTCAGCAAGGATTATTGGCTCTACACAAGTGCCATCCGCTTCATACTAATATATTGTGCGTTGATATCGTGGATGGCATTATCGAAAAAGTGCTTAGAGTTCAAACAAGTCCAAGGATTCCATATGCTGAGAATTAGGAGCACAATGAAAACTACGTCAATAAAGGATAATCATTTAGAGAAATATCTTTCCAAACTACTTCCACATTGTTCACACATTTTAGTCTGTCCTACTCATGGCCGTAGAGAAAAGTACCAGAGCTCGGAATGTGCAAAGATTGTTACTGATCACCGGGCACCCCTGAGAAGTTCAATTTTGCGAGAAATTAATCAGTAATATGGGTTGGAGTTGCAGATTAGTCGTATGTACCTTATTGTTCCTAAATTGCTTTGTTTTTCTCAAAAATATTATTTGCGTGTATATATTGCTGCCAAATACACATATTTTAAGAGTACATGGGCATATAAACAGATGTAATGGATTACAAATGTACAACAGAAGAGATATTTATACAAAAATATAGTCAACCGATCAGCTGTTTGGACTAACAATGAGCTTATTAGCTCACCAACAGCCGCTGCCGAGCGGGGATTGGCGTTTATTGACTTCATGATTAGAAAGCTGTGAGGCGGTGTTTGAGCTTTGAAATGCTTGAGGCTTGTAAATTTTCATTCATTATGCATGTAAATAGTTAATAAATGTGGAGACTGCACAGAACCACTTTGCCATGGTCAACGCGCACGGCACAACATTSACGTGGACATATCAACGCACACACATGTATGCACATAAGGTATAATTTACAATATGTTTTTGCTAAATTTTGGGCTTCACAGGGCTTTTGAGCAATTTTCTGCCATCGGTGCCACCTATGAGACACTATGGAGCGTGGCAGATTTTACTATATTTATTTGATTTGCAGAAATGTATACATATATATCTATGTATTTGACCCTTTTTTGCAGGGTGTGGGTAGGACGAGTGAGATCACGAAATTTGGCAAAGATTAGTGTCTAAGAGACTTACGCAATCTCCAAAGAAATTGTTCAGATTGTGTCACTATAGCATATAGCTGTCATCGAAGCTGACTGATCGAAATCTTCTTGTAAGAAACCTCTTGCATTTGTGAAGGATATTATAGCTTCGGTGCTACCACAGTTTCGTTCATACTCATATGCCTTAAATATTATACAGTTGTCATCTATTTTACAGATGATGAATTGCTTTCATGCAAACTTAATTAAGGAGTGAAGGAGTCATCACGGGTTAATCAGATTCAATATATTTGCTTTGTAGTTGGAATGTGTGTAGAAAAAAGTTTTTGCCATTAATTGCTCACTCTTAAGTCTTAGCATTTATATGACGGGCAAAGGCTTTTATGATGCCGAGGCTAAAATATAAATTCGCTCTGTTGGTGACATTTATTTTCGGTAATACATCGGGGCGCCTAGGTAATCTGTCATCTCTTTACTAGAACTTCTATTCCTCTGCTTATTCGAACGCACACATGTTTGCAACACTATTGTATTAAACACTTGGTGAATTTTGTTTATTCCATTTTCTTGCCAATAATTTTCTCATTAATATATACCTTCAATGCACCGGTATTAATAAATTTGTTTGCTTTTATGTTCGTGTGTGTGAATTTAGTATGTATGGGTGTCATAATTCAACACTTGAACAGAAGCAAAACTCATTACGGGGTTGTTACTTAAACACTTCAAGCTCAATGAGGTTCAAGGTTATCAATTTAGCACTGATTGAAGCTGTATGTGCCTTACAATAATTTACTTAATTAAAAAGATGTCATGCTGATTGAAATTTAGTATACAAAAATACACAAAGTTGCAATATTAATGACTAAATGATGATGGTGAATATATTAGACAATGTCTGTGACCTTTGAGGATGATTTGTGGTTTGCTAAGTAAATCATGGCGCTTATTGAATGAAAGAAGAGATTTTAAATGTTTCAATATAGTTCAAATTTTTATAATTTGAGTTCCGTGTGGTATTAATGAAATCGTAATAAATATCTTGAGGAAATTTTTATGCTCTATCAGCAAGTAGTTTTGTTCACTTTAAGAGGGTTAGATAATTTAAATCGATAAAAATCGGTTTTTGTTTTGTTTAGTCTCTTCCAAAACTGTGCAAAACAAGCAATACGTTAAATTTGGTTATTTTTTGTGTGGCACCTATATGCTATACTGTTCCGAACTAAACAATGTCTTCAAAGAATGTCACATGCAATAATCCGAGCTAAATTTAGAGAAGATATTCTGTCAAATAAAAATGTTTTCCATGCAAAAACTTTATTTCGTTCAATTTGCTGCATACAAGGTTTGTCCGGAAAGTAATAAGACGGATTTTCCTGCCTGCCGCGACTGTACATTGGAGCATTCGCGCATCGACTGGACTGGGTAGAGTGCGTTCTAGCTAGCGAACGAGCAGCTGGTCAGTTGTCTCCGAGTACCTGGAGAGTCAGGAGAAACAATTTCGAGCGACGTATTTCGTGAATACATTGTCTCTCATGAATTTGCTCCTAATAGACAAACCGTCAACGTCAAGTTTTACGTGGAAGTTCTCAAGAGACTTAAACGAAGGGTCAATCGGGACTGACAAGACATCACAACCGATTGAAAGTTACACCACGACAACGCCCCGGCTCAACCGTCTTTCTTGTGAACAGCGACCTAACCAATGCCGGCATCTCAACGCTTCCACTGGCACCCTACAGTCCAGATGTGGCCACCCGGGCCTTCTTTTTTACCTTGCCTTAAAAGGCCGATGAAAGGAAGGCATTTTGGGACGACAGAGGGGATTCAACAAACATGCAACTCTTCTCTCAAGCCTGTTCCGGAGAATGCCATCCGTGATGCCATCAATGCTTGGAAATCGCGCTGGCAGCGCTGCATGGATGCATAAGGAGCCTGTTTTGAAAGTTTTTAAAGAATTGTAACGATTGGTTCAATAACGTTTTTAAATCGACTCTGCCCGATTATTTTTCGAATAAACCCTGTACATTTATAGGAATCCAAACTGAAAATGTTTTTTGAATATTATAGCTTGCCTTGGAAAATAATAAACGCGAAGTTTTGTGAAGATATCTTGTCGAATATTAAAACTGATCCATTTCTGGGGTCCTTACTTAAAAAAGTAACACAGAAAATCAAACTTTATACGAAATATTTATATTCATTCCAAAGAAAAGTCTTTGGAATTTATCTTTTGAAGATTATCTCTTTAAAATGTTGATCATGTCTTAGGTGGTCCATCACTTGAACACAATTTTCGATGATTCGTTCGGCCATTTATACTGGTAACTGGCTAATGACACGCGTGATATTTTGGTTCTAAGCGTGAATTGAAGCGATATTAGACTTTAAATATCCTTACAGGAAAAAGTTTACGATGTCATATCACACGATCTTGATGGCCAATCGACCGGCCTAAAACGTGAAATTATCTGCTCACTGAAATGTTCTCTCAATAGATTCACTGATTGATGCGATTGTTTACCTACCTACCTTCTACAGCTATAGACGGATAATGGGCTTCTTTGCTTCGTTTTTATAAAAATTAATTTCTGAAACTTTTCAAGGGACTACGTATTATATATGCCGATGTTGATCCTCCTTCTGTCCGCATATATGCGAAATAGTTCATCAGTTCTTGAGATATCGAGGTGAATTTTTAGATTTTGTCGGAACCGTCAACTGCAATATATAGCATAAGTGCTAACGTGAACGTTCCTTATCAATTTTAGGGATGTAATATTTTGTATTTGTGAAGTGTATTGCAGTTTCGATTCAGAAAAAGTTAACCTTTTTTGTGCTTAGAACATTTATCATACCATTTCAACCGGGRTCCTCAAAAATCTCTCACTGCGCTCTAAAAATGTACGTCTGCTTTGTACGTATATTCGTCCATTCCCACAATTCTCTCACCCTGACTTTTGGTTTCGATTTCCCACAGCTTTATTCATTTGAAATTCCGCTCACAATTCACGCTTCACCATTCAAACAGCACAAAGGCTTTGAAACCAGCGAAATATTACCACACAACATATAAAAAGAAAAAGACACAAAAACACAGTGATAGCAGTATCTTCAGTAGGTATGAACAACAACAATAAAGTATAAAAACTTGCTTTTTGCTAAACTCTTTCGTATGGATATTTATTTGCTTGACAAGGTAAGTATTCACGCGATTACAGGTTTGAGCTATTAAATCCTTTTAGGATGTAATAAAACGAGCGTCGACTTAAATCGGCTCATAAACGTGATAACGGAACTTTGATGTGTAGCATCATGGCCTACACGCTATGTCATGGGCGTTCAGTTTTTACAGTTCAATTCTATATTCTAGTCTTGTGGTATTCAGTTCCGGTTATTAAAGAAATAATAGCCGCTTTTGTAAAAATGTCAAAGTGTCGTAAAGAAAGCATAAATATTAGTGAGAGTAGTCGTAGATGGAGGCGTGAAGTAATGAAAATATCTTCACGAAAAAAGTTATTGAGGGGTATGTCGGCTTTGTACACTCGCATACCACCCAGAGAAGATTGGTGAAAGGGTGAGTATCTCTACTATGTGTGTAGAAATCCAAGAACTGAAATAAAATAAACCAAATTGGCACACAGGATTCAGAGACCAAAGTGATCTGGTCTCATTGCCGAAAGGAGATTATCACATATACCTGTTCTTAAAAATGGTCGGGAGTTCTAGAATACTAAATCTCATGATGAAGAGTATTTTAAAGTACAAATTATGTATCAATTATGTTTCAATTTCTGGAAAAGGTTCGTTGGAAATTAATGAAACAGCTTCTGTGGGCACAATAAAGCACTAACTCTATTTAATGTCAATATGTGAATACAAATAGTTCATATCAAAATATTAAATATATCACAGAGCTCTTAAAAATGTAAGAGTGCCACATTATTCCGTTAAAAGCAACACTTAGCTCTTATATAGCTGTCTCTTATACACATCTAGATGTGTATAAGAGACAGGTTATGGCATCAGTGACTAAGCGCCTTAAAGTATGTAAAGCGTATGAGTGAGCAGTCTGATATATTTTTATTATAAACTAGCTGACCCCGACTCCCGGTGCTCTGCGTGAAATTATGTTTATTTGAAATGAAAAGACAAAAATTCATATTGTGTTGATAATTATTTATTTGGGATTTTTCTACATGTTTTTCAAAGTAGCGCAGCATTTTTTGGTTTCTGTTCCGGTGCGTAAATGTTCAGAGAAGATGGTTTTATAACTGACCATGTGAAAAACATATCATTTGAAAATTTATGCCACCCACTATGCGACTATCCTGTTGCCCGTCATCTCAAATTCAATTTTCACTGGAAACGGAATATGCTTGAACTGAAATGGCGAATCGTTAGAACTSCAAAGAAATCCATAGAATCAAGCATTCTGTCCCGTATATTTGATAGGTGCAACACAATTAAATTGCGAAACAYCATAACGACAGATCCAACTTTGAGACGCAAATTATGCGGTGGCATACCAAGCCTCTGCAAAGAATTTAGAAATTGGATGGATATTCCAGGGCGTCGTCTTCATTCTCAAGACGATCGATCGATTTGTATGACCGCAAGTTTCCCGGAATGTGACTGTGAATCTTCCAGTTTATGCCACCAACATATGTAGATATTTGTGACAGCTAACATTGCGCGTGCACTTCAGGAATCGTAGTTATGATAATTTGGCCAATGTCCGAACATTCGTGATGAGTTCATATTATGTTTCGTGAATTGATAAACGTCATATAGAATTAATATCAAGCCACCGGAAGTATCAACCGGAATTGACCCATTTCCAATCCTTAGCTTATATGATGTAAAATGCCTTCGGCAATGTAATTTTTGGCCGTATCCCATAATAGACGCGAATTTTAAGGCAGTCGGCCTTGCTTTCTGCGTAATTATTTCTTCGACGGTGCATTCCATATAATATCAAGGTATTTCCGAATAGAGCAATGTCCTCGCAAACGGATCGCTGACAAAAGTTGAGCAAAAACTCATAAATGTTAGTTTTGTTGATGGCGGTGTTTCCACTGTCTCTACTGTAATCTCTGGGTTGAGAAACGCTCTATGGCCATTCTCCAAATTAACTGCGAGACGCACATCGGTCGGAAAACGTTCATTAATTGTAAAAGTAAATGTCCTACAAAGTGCTTTATTGCAGTTCACGTATCGACCATTTGATACTTGCTGATCTCATCTCGTTCAAGATCAATAACCACCATGTTGCTTCCTTTGGTGACGTACTGAGAAACGTATTTTATCGATTACACCAAACTGCAATACTCAACATTGATATAAGTTTTGAAAGTGAATTGGACATCAATGGTGAATATAGTACGATCTATGTGTTGTCAACTTCGATACTCACTCTTCTAAATTAAATGCTGAATATTCTGCCATTGTCGTTTAGTGAACGACGCCGATAAAGTTAATATTCATCAGTTTTAGTTTGCATTTCGAAAGAAAAGCACGTGGATACTGTTTCGTGAATTTATTGTTAGACATACAA
>NW_017534621.1:36681-43683 GCF_001853355.1 Bactrocera latifrons
TATTTTGTTATTTAGCAGTAAATCTACAACTTTCAAAAAGCTATATTCCAATAAATTTTTGACTCTGCATAAATGTTCCAATTAATATTTTTCCAAAATCACATTTCTTGTTCCAAATGTTCGGAACATTCGTATAAATGATTTGTACACACTGTGTTGCTCATACKACATGGTGCTCTCTGATACTGTGTTGCTCATATGCCATGGTGTACTATGCGAATAGGGTACATTTCATGCTTAAGTTCAAAGGAATGTGTTTATGAAAAAAATAAGCAAACCTCTTTTGTAGAGTGGAAAATTTGTATTAAATTATTGTACGATTTTAGTTAAATTGTAACTTTACTTGTTTTGGAGATAAAAAATTATTGCAAAGGTTCAAAGAATTACATATAAATATATATAGAAAGATTAAAATGATATACAGACTGGTTTAATAGAAAATAAAGTAGAGTTTTGAGACCAATAACTGGAACTTCAGTGGGCGTTGCAAAAAAACTCAACTGAGGTACTAAAGCACATCTAAATATACATAGTAATACACACCTCAATTCTGTGAAAGAGAAATGGACACAAGTGGCGAATCTGTGAAGATTGAAATGTATGTGCAAAAGGTAAAAAAGAGCTCGTTAGCGAATGTTTATATATATACATATGTTTATATGTAGATGGACTCAGAATGTGCTGTTGGGTGAAAGTACAGTTTTTATTCGCTTTCTGTTGAGAGAAGTTGAGCATATTTTTACTTTCTATATTAAAACGAATATACACATGTGAAAACGGCGTTCTTCTAGTATATACAATAGACCCCGTAACGCTACTTTTAACTTTATCACTGCATCTTTTAACTTTAGTAGTCGTTTACCGTTTTGGCTTAGAAAAGATCTAAAGCCACGAAACGCTAGAAGCTCTATTGTAAGAGTTCTTGAAAGCGAGTTTGTGGCATTAAACACCTATGACCGACACATTGAAGTGCTTTAATCATATTTAAGTTTAAGACAAGGGAAAATAAATTATTCTCTGAGGACTATACAAATTTCTCCTATAAGTTTGAAGCATCCTGTATATTCAGAAAGAAATAAAGTATCTGAATGCTTGCTTTTCTCGTTACAACAAATTTGCAAATCCGTATTTGCCTTGGTGTCCCAACTTCTTCATACAAACACAAACATCCGCATTTTGTGTTGTTTGTTCAAATCTGTTCTTGTGTACCTTGCATATGTTACATTGGCTTGTTGACTTTGAAGCTTAAGTAGCGAAGTAAATAACACAATCACAGTCACATATTTGTAGTAGGGAAATATTTGATATGTGTGCCTTTTGTGTGGATACCAGTATTGAAGCCTTAAAAGCACAGTCCGAATGCTAATAGAATGTCCACAATCAAAATAAACAGCTGAAGCAAATAATTATTTGTGTATCGCGAATTGTTTTCCTAAATAGTATCCATTAGTCGTTGAACTGCTAATTTAATAATATTTAAACTCAAAATATGGACACAATCAAAACGTAAAATTTACGAATATGTTCAGAGAATGTAGTATAATGGAAGACTACAATTATGACATAAGAAAAATGTAGGTCACAAAGAATAATGTAAATGTGTAAGTGCCCCTCCATAAACAATGAGCTTTTTGTATCGGTTGCCTTTCAAAGTAATTTAGTATAGGTTGTTATAAGTATAGACATTATAGGAATATATTAGGAAAATTACAAGTCGAGCACTTAGTTATAAAGGGCTTTTGCTTTTTTATACATATGTAAGAATAAATAAAACGCATGTGCTTTAATGCTTTGGCCAAAACTATAGCTTTCTCATAAAGATAAGAGTTTGGCATCAAGTTTTTAAATTTCTTTTTCGTTTAGCAATAGCTCGCTAAATATTATCTTCTATTTCAATAATTGTTTCGACCTGAACTGCGTACGTGTGGTCGCCACGCCACAATGTGCTCGATAAACGTTTACCAACTCCGAAGAATGTATCACCTCACTGAAAACCACTTATTAGTTTCAGGTTCATAATGCAATCATTTCAATGGCTCACGTGCGAGTACAACTAAAAAGATTCAATACTTTTTTAAAGAAAAAATATAGAAACTGCCAATTTAATAGGGAATGTTAATTATAGATCGGAGGAACAGTATTTGGGTTATCTCTTTCAATTGTTGGCTGCGCCTCCGTCTCTCTCTCTACTGGTAACTGGCGAATGACAACAGTCACGAGACTTTAGACTTTGATAAAAGGTTTAACGGTGTTATAACACACGATATCACAAATCGGCCGGGCGAAAACATGAAACTATCTGCTCATCGATTTGTTCTTTCAATCAATCCAATGATAAATGCGAGGTGTGGAAAGTGATGTCGTCTTGTTGAAACAATGTTGACCAAATGTTGCAGCGGACGTGAGCTTCAATTTCAGGCATCAACTAGCGTTATTTTTTCAGAATGAAATGAGAGTTCTTGAATCCCTTAAAGTTACTATTTGTCCGAAAGGTGGCAATTTTGTTTATCTACATACCCATTGCGTCTGGAATTGGCCTCATCGCTAAACAAAATTTGGTTCGAAAACGTCGGATCTTCTTGGAACTTGTCAAAAGAGCATTGAGCGAAGCGGTGTCGCTTAGGCAGGACGAACGGCTTCTGTTCTTAAACATGCTGTATTTCGTCCGCTTCCAATTTAAGATCTCGACGTATGTCAGTAGAAGTTGCTGTGAACGGCGCCGAATCGAATCTCCACGGTCTTCGTGTACACTCTCAGCTACGCCTGCTATATTTTCTTCACTGCATGCTGAACGTGGTCTATTCCGTCGAATATTATCCAGTAATAAATACTGGGTCTCAAGATGGGTAATAGTGTTGCGAATAGCATGCTCAGTAGACTGATTATGTTGACCATAAGTTGACCGAAGCACATTCTTTATAGTATACATTTTCGTAACAGAGTTGAGCGATTTGTAAACGTTGTTGCTGCATAAATCTTTTTATTATGAAATGCCAAAAGAAACAGAACAAAAATAACATGCTTGACAAGACTCAAGCGTAATCTATCAAAAAAGGTTACTGAAAAAAGTACTTATACTTAGATCACACGTTATGAGCAATATATAGTGATTTCCATCCCTATATAATAATATAATAAAACCTGAAAATGTACATGACTACAATACCATTAAAAATCCAAAGGCATAAACCCACGACTATGCTGTTTTAATCACTAAATTGAAGTTTAGATCAAGCTCACTTTATCTTAAAATATATTATTGGTGGTAACAGCAAAGCCTTGTCTCAAAACTATCAGACGATATTAATATTTCTACTCGCTTGTAACTGCATTTATATGTAAGTTGCAATATTCCACTATGGAAATATCTAGTACACATAAGAAGTTAGTATTCATTAATTTTAGTTATGGTGCGGTTGTACGAAGCCAAAATGTGAAGGTGTGCATCAGGGCAATACTACTAAGTGTCTACGTGCCTGAGCACACGTTGAACATACTAAAGCGCTTTGTCAGTTAGTATGTCCCAATGCTAAAGGAAACGTTCTGAGTAGAGCACACGACAATTGATGAATGAACCACAATTTGCAGCTGTGAGGAATGAAACCGAATATTGCAATATTTCATCCAGAACATGCTTCGACCAAGGGGAGATACAACACCAAATTATTCTTCGAAAAACGACTCGCCGCAACTTAACAATATTGTCAAAGGCTCGTCATGTGCGGTTACTACGATTACTGTAATTCATATTGTTGTGGCTTTTTGCATCCGGTAGAGATTTTAATGATGTGTTGGCTATCGAGTTCATATGAAAGTTATTGCCCATAGGAATTTTTGTGATTTTTGTCGTTAGACGCATGCTTTGCTTTGTGCTTATTGGGTTTACTTTGAAAATTTCCAGGAGATTTCTTTGAAAAAATATTATTTGGGAAAAGTTTTCTATTTTAAGTAAAAATTGTTAGTCTCGATCGATTTATAAGGATATAAAATTTTCTATGACTTAAACCTTAAGATTTTTTATTTTGGCCATTATGTTTTCATTGACAATTTCGATTGTTTCAGAATGCTGAAGGGTTTTACTAATGACGGTTAACTCGTGGTTTGATTTAGAAGGGGCAATCTTTCTAGCGGTCGCTCAAATGCAGTTTAATGAGAATTTCAAAAGAGGAAATCAAAGACCCGAGCAATTGGCTGAAATTGATATTAACCGCCTAAATAAATTTATGGCAGGGGTTTTTTCGATATTCCACTTTCCTTTTGTTGCATACCTAGAAGTTTTGGGCGTTACAACGGGTCGTCTCTAGCTAGTCCACGTGGGACACGTGTTCACTCATATTACCTGATGGTGCCCATGATTATCTCCAGCTGACCTAGAGCGCCAATTTCATCGGCTTGGGAAAACGTAATGAACTCAGTAGCGGATATTAACTGCCACACACATACATAAGCACATACTAGTAGCAGTGCACATCTGCAGCAACATTACGTTCAACGTCAGCCCCGTTTTAGTCCTAGCTGTCAAGTGAACGACATCGCCTCGGGCATTTAAATATACAAAAGTTTTGCGCCAGCCCAGTCAGTGCAACATGAACGATTGGCTGACTGACAGACAGGTGTTGGTCGCAGAAGCCTTATTGCTTCTCCAGTGATGCCACCCTCACAAGACATAATTTGTTTACTTTTGTCATCAGCCTTGCTAAGGGTGCCCGGCTGCAATTGGTGTGGCAGGAAAAGGAAAGGTTATCATCATTCTTGTATTTGGAGCTGCGTGCATTCTAAGTCATTTTGTATTTAGGAGAATTGAAAGCTATTATCGCCATTTTTAGAGCACGCAGGCACAACAGTTCTGGAATGGAATTGCATTAATTTCCCTCTTTATATAATGGCAGAGGCATTATTATAGTTTTGGTGAAAATCTTTAAACAAAAGTTTTTGTAAGGTAAAATGAATTCAATCGTAAAGATAAATTGGCGTTGTTTGTATTGCTACTTTTTTATTCGTCTTGTTTAATTCACTTATATTCTCTATGTATGTATTGAAACGTTCGTTGAAGTGTGTTCCCAATAAACTTGCTACCGATATACCATAAAATATTTTCTGTTTGTTTAGATCGAAATACATATTTTAGATTGAATTTCCTAATTCGCGTGCCAATAATTACTTGAATCGTTGAAGTTTTTCTATTAAATTTGGATATTAGTCGCTTGTTTACAGATATGGAAAGAATACTTTGTAGAACCTCGGATGGTTGTGATATCGTATAGAAGGGTAATTCGTGAACTCTGTCCACACTGGAGGGCTCACGACTTTTATTACGACAGTTCACCCTATAGGCTCTTGAAAAGTTCCAAGAAGATCCGACGWTTTCGTGGCRCGATTCATTCTGCATGGGCACACCCTTTTGGCTTCAGTACGTACCTGATAACCTGAGACCATTGCGGTATAGAACGTACTCCTAGTTGCTCTTCTCCGCGCACATAYCTCCGRGAGATTAGTGGGTGAGATGCGCTCGCTGGAGGAGAGGTGCAGTGAGCTTGTTTGGAGAGAATCGAAACTCAAGGTCGCCGATAATAAAGGGRCATTCTTGTATACTCAGCAGACTTTTGTTTCTCCCCAGTACTAAGACTTTTTGTAATTATTTGAAATTAATTTAAGTGTGGGTCTGAATATTGCCTCTCCTTCTAGAGAAGAGTGTGGATGAGGAGGACAATACCTACAGGTACGGTGGTGGTACTTCTCAGCAAAGTTAGATACCAGAATCGTCTTCCGAATATGATTTCGCCAGATTAAGATTGAATCATCGCGATTCCCATCCTTTTTATGAACACGGAGAAATTGCTGGAATTGATATTTAGATAATCGTGTTATAAACAAAGTTGGACTTATTTGGAAGTAATTCTTGCCTTTTTCAAGTGCCATGAACGAAAGATAGACCGACTTATTGGACGGTATATCAGCAGATATCGTACAACGGTTACTGTTGAATTTGTAAAGAAGTAGAGGAACAAGAAACTGTTGACCACTGACGATCTATACAGATGCAAGGCTTTAATAGCAAAATATTCCCAACTATCAGTCATGAGATTCAAATACAATACAAGTTTCGAATTGATCAAGTTTAACAAAGCACAGGGTAGTTCAAAGATAATATGATAATGTAATGAGTCTTCAGTCCCAGTAGATTTAGASTGGGCCTTTTAAAAGTCAAATCGTCTTAAACACACAATCCTGTATTCATCTTGATTAATTTTGGGAGTTTCAAAGGACTGATATCGGAACGAAATTGTTGTACATTGTATATCAAGCAGGCACAATTTCCAATGTAAGTCGAATATGAAACGCTTACACAATTTCAAAAAGATATAAGTCGAACCCCAGAGTTCCAGTTGCCAAGCGTCTCAAATTTGTTTTACTCAATTCGAGGTAAATAGATTTTAATTTGAGTGACTTGTGTTCTGCTTGAAGAGCCAGTCAACGAACAACCGCGTGGCCTTCTTAAAATTTTAGTGCGCTTCCCACGACATCTCTTGTGTTTTTAGATTGAAAAAATATAGTAGTTGTATATTAAAACGCAGTAGGAAGACTCTTTGCTGTATTCCAGTTACCTCACTGGGTTTTAAGGTTAAGCAGCTACTTGAATGTGGACCATAAATCAGAGTTAATAAATTATGAATACCGGAAATTTTAAATTCTTGATTTATTTTTGCGTTCATTGGTGTTTCCAACAAATCAAATGAATAAATTCTAATTTTTCTCTGTTTTGCTTTAGCGAGTATACCACAACAGTATACTTGGTCTCTAGTTAGTGTATATAACTATGAATTTTCCTAWGCATATTGTATGTATATACTCGGCAATTAGCTATAAGTACTTACGKTATGACTAGTAAGAACCAAAGGACAACTATTCGATTCTCATTTGATACCATGAACAGGTTATATTAAAGTTGGCAAGAAGTTTGCAAAATCTAAATATAAACTTCGGAGAGTCTAAAAAAGGGAG
>NW_017534622.1:0-3275 GCF_001853355.1 Bactrocera latifrons
CTCCATGTGTTGGCCAGAGAGGGAAAAACAAAGAACATAGTTTACAAACATGTACTACAGTAATAAGGTCTCTTATTTTTAGCTTCCTACATTATTATACTACTTACATTAAGTTAGTACTTCCTATGCAGACGATGTTGCGGATGTCGCASTGTCTAACATCGGGGGTTGGCAGGTAGATAGTTAGTAGTACWTTAAACYGATTTACATTATTTACTAAGGAAACATTCGGAGCTATCCATTATGTGCTTAGGTTGTTTTTGAAGAAATTTTGATGTGAAGTTGAGGACCGGAACACGATAGTGGGACATGGTTGCAGGGGGACTTACAGCCGGGAGAAAAAACTTATGCGGACGAAGTCGCGGGTAAAAGCTAGTCTAATATAAAGGGAGAATAGTTATAATACCAGTATGTGTCTGAGCTTAAAATTTTACCAATATTATCCTTATCCACATATACCTAATATACGAATTTAAAAGTTCCAGTTGATTTCACAGCATACATGGATCAGGACCAAGATGTCAATGTGTAACATATAAGAAAACTTTAATGAATGCATACTCGTAATGGATGTGCTACAGCTTAATTCCAGAAATGTGTGAACATGATYCACGAATTATCCCAAATACTATGGACTATTTACAATGATTTTCGTTATTATAGCAAACTTTACACCTAATAAAATAAAAATACTTGAGTAAAAGTTACCATACAAGACACACTTATCTTTTGATGAAAATAAGGGCTGTTTTCTGAATATATGGTTATATATATTATATGTTGAGAAACTAAGTATCTGGTAAGCAACTTAAAGTATCATCCATTTGGCCGATTTTCAATAATTTTCACTTTTAATCTGATATTAAACCGATCCCAAGTCCGTATTACGAAAGGGCCAGGGTTGGAAAAGGCACCCAGATTAACTTCTTGGGCTCGGGAAGACTCTTTCACCATTCGCATAAGTTAAAAATCCAAATAAACCAATGTCCGCTCACAGGCGAACAAAAGACAGGATATGGAAGCCCATCAGACCAGACCGAAGAACAAAGTGGACATGGCCCGCTTCAGAAGAAGAGAAATGTGAGTTCGAGAGGTCATGTAGGACTCCTTTCGGAGGTCTAGCGCTACCGATGTACAGGAATAAGTTAAAAACAAACTAGAATGCATATGTGACCGAAGAGGGTCGCTCCATAGATACACTCTCAGTATATGACCCCATAAGTTCCGAGTCAGACATAGACTTAGTGGTAGAAAAGTCACACAATACGTCATTGCACATCACACCATGCTCCCTACAAAGGGCGGGTTCCACCACAGATAAACAATAGATGAATAGAGAACTAAAGAACCTTCAAAGAAACTCTCGCAGGGTCTTTCATTCAATAATGACGAATTGTAAGATGAATATATGTGAAAACAAACTCAAAATAGATGTGAATGTGACTTTTATTCTGTGGTCAAACAGCAACAGCAAAAATTAAAAAAAAAAGTTATCGAAAAGTCTAGGTTGCAGGATAATGAATATGCAAAATTCAATAAAAATATTACTATATACTCAATTCCCACAGTCGGATGCGAGATATTTTCAACCTGTCTTATCAAACGGTTACAAAAGAATTTAATAGTTTCAAACCTTTTAGGGCAGCCGGTAAGGATGGTATATTTCCCGCTCTACTATAGAACGTGGCAGATATATTGTCCCATCACGTTGCTTGAATTTATAATGACCGTTTAGGGTACATGCCAAGAAGGCCAAAGTTATCTTCGTACTGAAACCAGGAAAGGAAAACTACTCTTTGCCAAAATCTTTTAGACCGATCAGTCAAACAGCCTTCCTACTAAAAAGGATGAAGTATGGTTGATACCGCTCTATACGAGGTAGTAAGGAAAATTTCTTTTGACATTAATCAAAACCTTTTAATATGGTTAAGCTCATGCTGAGCAATAGATAAGCCATATACGATGGCCAAGATATAAAAGGTTGGAAGGTATCCTATCCCCCTATGGGTCACCTTGATGAACAAATTATTACTTCTCCTTGACAAGGAGAACTTCAAGGTTGTGTGCTACGTGGATGAACTCACTGTCCTCTGTAAAGGATTCAATCTGTGGCGGAGGCTCACGGTCTAACTGTTAGTCCGGAGAAAACATAAAATCTGTCTGTTTACAAAAATTACGTAAACTTTGTAATTGAATCTCTGTTCTTTAAGTGGTAGAACTATTGCACTATCGAACTGGGTAAGATATCTCCGAGTTATCCTGAAGACCACTTTAATTAGGCTCTGGATATTATTCTCGACATCCGACCAATATACATTTAAGTGACAATGTTCAGACTATCTTTATATTCACCGATGAATCAAAGGGAAAAAAGGTAATCCTTCAGGCAGAAAGTGCGGGCATAACAGAGGGTTCACAAACATTTTAGTTGACAACCAAGCAGCAATACTAAGTTTCACTGCGTTAGGTTTTGCAACGATGATATAAAAATAGAAGGAAGTAAGAAGGCGGATGAACTGGCAGCTGAAGACACAATTCGCCTTAGCTATTCCAGGCCATTTACCCTCTTCAAAGATTGTTTGAAGCATTGGTCAGTGGGCATGTCACAAAGTTATTTTGGAACAGTGTTGATGGAGAACAGATATGTTCCTACTCCTACACAAAAAGAAAGCTTATCAACATTAGGCAGATCATTATAGGGCACTTACCCTTAAGATCCTACGTTCAGAAAAGGGAATGCGGCAGAATGCACGACCTGCATGGATGATGGTAAAACGCATTACCTATGCGAATCCCCACTCAGACCAGGATGGAAAAAATCAAGTTATTCACCAAATGCTCTGAGTCGTTGGATAAGGCTTAAATCGGCTACTATCTATGAGCACAGTGGAAAATTCACATTGTGCCCTTGGAAAAAGGTAACATCTTCTTCTTGATTGGCGTAGACACCGCTTACGCGATTATAGCCGAGTTAACAACAGCGCGCCAGTCGTTTCTTCTTTTCGCTACCTGGCACTTAGATATTCCAAGTGAAGCCAGGTCCTTCTCCACTTGGTCCTTCCAACAGAGTGGAGGTCTTCCTCTTCCTCTGCTTCCCCCGGCGGGTACTGAGTCGAATACTTACAGAGCTGGAGTGTTTTCATCCATCCGGACAACATGACCTAGCCAGCGTAGCCGCTGTCTTTTAATTCGCTGAACTATGTCAATGTCGTCGTATATCTCGTACAGCTCATCGTTCCATCGAATACGATATTCGCCGTGGCCAACGCGCAACA
>NW_017534622.1:3315-8869 GCF_001853355.1 Bactrocera latifrons
AGCCAGCGTAGCCGCTGTCTTTTAATTCGCTGAACTATGTCAATGTCGTCGTATATCTCGTACAGCTCATCGTTCCATCGAATACGATATTCGCCGTGGCCAACGCGCAAAGGACCATAAATCTTTCGCAGAAAAGAAAATTCGCAACGTCGACTCATCCGTTGTTGACATCGTCCAAGCCTGTGCACCATATAGCAGGACGGGAATTATGAGTGACTTATAGAGTTTGGTTTTTGTTTGTCGAGAGAGGACTTTGCTTCTTAATTGCCTACTCAGCCCAAAGTAGCACCTGCTGGCAAGAGTTATCCTGCGTKGGATTTCTAGGCTGACATTGTTGGTAACAAAAATAACACAATTGTTATTATACATTAAACATAAGGAGCACTAGCTACAGAGGCTTTCAGCTCATGGTTTTAATATAAATGACTTAAATAATAGAGATGGAACCTTCCATTCAAGAGTTATTTACAAGAAATAAGTTTTTATGAACTAAAAATATATGTTAAATATAAATTTTAAAAAGGAAGAATAACTTAAATTTATTTCTTTAACTTTGTACGAGATAGTTACTCAGATATTTTAGTGATGTTTACAATAGACGTTATTTTAATAAATCAAGAGCTTTATAATTCTGAAATATACTGGTCCTTGCTGAATTGAAAAAGAGGCATTCATCCAGTAGATGTGTTATGGTTAAGGATGACGAACTACAATATAGATAGGATGAATTACGGTTTTCATTTAATAAATGGGAATGCGTTAATGACGTATGATCAAGACGACGGCGAGCAAAGGCTTTTATATCTTGGCAACGGCCTGATGGCGGATAGGCAGGTTTTTTGCCCTTTTGGTTGCAGAGGGCGTAGTGGTGTTGCACATTCTTCAAAGCACTAACTTKTATAGCTTTTTGTTTTGAAGCGATTAAATGGATTATGTCATTTTTTTCAATGTAGTCGAAGACAATCAATGGCTGTTTTGCGGCAAATTTGGCGTTTTGATCGGCCCATTCATTTCTAGTAATACCGGCGTGTTCAGGGATCCACATAATTTTTATGTTTGTTTTCCCAATCAGTATGTTTCTAATTTGCGCAATGAGGTAGGATATGTTAGACGCATTTAGGAGAGCGGAAATTGTTGACTTGTTATCTGTACATATTAATGTTTTTAAGATAGAGTTTTGTACTAGGGATAGCTCTTTGAACAAATTTTGATATACCCTGGAATTTGTGTTCCTTTTATGATATTTTTGAAGATGTAGCTAGAATAAAGATTCTTTGAGTAGCCATGATGGGGCAAAAGAAATAGACTTTCCTCAGGTGTAGTTGTTATACCTAGATCCTTAGCTAATTTAATGCATTTAGAAATAGTGGAAGAAGTATTGGAGTTTGTATCGTCGGTCCATTTGGCTTTACTATACCATATAAGAGTTTGTTATTACATAATAGTAGTTTTGGAAAAATAGCTTTTACGAAGTATGTAAAACTCTTTCCTCGATGGATGGGAGTCCGGCTTCCGTTAATGTGAACTTTACTGGTGATGTTGGGAATGCCCGAATACTTCTTTTAACGGCTACATGATATGGTGCTTAGATAAAACTAAAGCTCTTGTAATATTGATGAGAGAAGAAATGTGAATTAGACAATATTTTGATGATAGATACTTAACTATATTAAGCCTAGAAATTAGTTGTTTACGTAGATTTGTACAATGTTCCTTAAAAGTAAGTTTTTTATCAAATATTAAACCTAGGAATTTAAGACTAGTAGTATTTACAATATTTATATTATTATAGTTAAGATTGAAGATATAACATTTTACAGACAATGGTGATCCTTGTGGTATTCCGTTGTACATATTGTACGTGTTCGAAAAAGTATTATTGATTTTAGTCATGCATTTCCGATTAATTAGGAAAGATTTAATAAAGTTAAATATTTTTTCACCAATTTGCCACTTCTCAAGCTTCACCAACTCTGTCGAAAGCTTTTTCGAAATCCAAACTGAGAGTGGATATGAGCTTTCTTTTCGATAAAGCAGTTTTGGCGAAGCGTCCATAGTGCCTGCCTTAAATGCCATTTGGTTTTGACTGAGACGGTTTTTATTTAATGCGAAACATGAAATACGTTTTGATATGATTTTTTCTAATAGTTTGCCCATGCAACAAAGGAGTGATATTGGCCTGTAACCAAGAACATCTGTAGACACTACATTGGATTTAGGTATCTCTATTTTTCCAGCTGCATTACAATCACTGCATTTTTCCAGTTTTGAGGATAGACACCTTAACATAAAATATTGTTGTACAATTTAATAATTCTATTTTTGAGACTTAAAGGACAGTTTTTTAGCATGGGATATAAAATACTGTCTGCACCGGGATTCTTGCCTGACATTAAAGATAAAGTGAAATCGAATTCTGCGATGGTTATATTTGATTCGATAAAAGATGAAAGTGAGAGATCTTTACTGTACCTTCTTCTGAGAAGTTAATTTTTATTTGATACAAACTGGGGGTGGAAGTGTGAATCGCTCGAATAATCGGACCATACAGAGGCGAAATTATTAGCTATTTATTTTGAGTCGAAAATTGGGCCATTTGGAGTGTTTATACAATTAAGATTCGCATGCGTATAGGAGCCTGAGAGCATTTTTATGTCGGCCCATAATTTCTTGGGATTTGTTAACGGAGTGATAGCTTCGGTAAGATTTTGTAAGCAAGTCCTCTTAGCTTCTTTAATATTTTTCCGAAACACTGCATTGGCTTTTTTGTATTTTATTAGATTATCAATAGAGCGAGTTCTCTTGTAAATTAACCATAGGGTTTGTTTTTCTTCTCTAAGTTTAGATAACTCCGTAGATCATGCCTTATTGATGATTTTTGAAGATTTTTTTACCCATTTGGGGGATAAATAGGTGAGCAGAAGTTTTGATTATTTTGGTAATCGTAGCTGTTTCATTATATATATTATCGTCTATGGGACTTGCAGCAGACACATTTTGTTGTTGAAATTTGGACCAATTTGCCTTGTCCAACTGAAATTTTGGCTTCGCCGATCCTATCATGGTTTGCTTTTGTTGTGGAAGAAGCTAAGCTGTTGGGGTTTTTAGTACAGTGTCTGCGGCGGTGGTAGGGGAGGAGATGATGAGCGGTGGGAAATCACGTTTGTTATTTGCTTGTTTGTATTTTCTTTTGTAACACAAGCGAAAGAAGTGTTTGTGGGGGTCGGSGGTAATTGTCGTTTGTATAACCTTAGTGCTTCTCCCATTGAGCATTTATTTTCTGGTTTAATTTTTACAATATTTTTGGATTGTAGGTATTTAGGACAAGAGCGTGAAGAGGAAGGATGATCGCCTGAGCAATTTGCACAAAATGTGAAGTTGCATGGCGAGGTTAGATGAGGAGGGAAATTGCACACATCGCAGGCAGGGTTGTTGTTGCAACGTTTCGTTATTTGACCTAGAAGCTGGCAACTTTTACACTCATGGGGTTAAGGAAATATGCTCTAATCCTCATTGTGCGCCATGAGACTTCGTTTTTTTGTGGAAGTTTGTAGAGGTTAAATGAAAGGAGTATCACACCACTAGGTCTTTGTTTACCGTCTATATTTTTAGTGAATTTATATACAAAAGTAAATCCCTGATCTTTTAAATTGTCAACAATTTCATCTTCTGTAATGTCATTTAGAAATGGAGCGTAAATTGTACCTTTAGGGCCATTCAAATTGTCGTGTAACTTAACTTTAACATCGCAAATTCCATTTAATTTCTTTGTTGTAAGAAATTTTTCAGCGATCTTCCGATTTTTAATAAGTAAGAGTAGCTCTTCTCAGTATTTATACATCTTGTGTATACAATGTCAAATAACATCATATTATATTGTACATTTAGATGTTTTACAACACTCTTACTGCAAAGTTCATTATCGCAAACAGCTGTTTTAAAAATTTAAATTGAACGAGCGTAAAAATATCAAAATGGATCAAAATGAAGCCAAGAGTGCAATTATAAATGGTTTTTTGCATTTSTCTGAAAATAAATATACAATTAACATTCAAATTTTTCATAAAATATTTAAAACAAAATATAAAAGACCGTGTTTTTTAAATAATTTCAAAAATAATAATGATAAAAAGCACATTAGAAGAAAGGTGCCTAAAAATTGGTGATTCTGGAAAACTATTAGCGAAATGCCTATTGATGTATTTTTCTCTTACTTTAGGATGAAACCTTCCACGTGTAAGGTAACTAACTATACATACAATATATACATAAGTATAAGTTTTATATATTTTACAAAAATACATTCATAGAAGCTTCAAACACCTCGAACTGGTCGGCCTTGCTTATCGTTAGAAAAATCTATATACATAACTCTATGGAAACTTATCAACCAAAACAGTTTCCGTGAATTAAGTGATCGTTTTCACTTAGGTATTGGTACTGCATATTACAACTTTATTCGTACAATAAAAGTAATTGGTCGCTTAAAAGCAAAGTTAATGAAACTTCCAGCAACCGACCAAAGCCAACGAGATACTATGGAGAAGTTTGAGTCTAGTCGTGCTCTGCCCTTTCCATTTGTGTTAGGATGTGTTGATGGAATGAATGTTCGCATTCAGCAGCCTAAAACTGATAGCATAAGCTATTAGGATAGAAAAGGACAATATTGAGTTGATGTATAGGCAAGTATTATCTTCTTCAAGTATATTTAACACTAAAATGTAACTTCTATATATAGTAGCGTATAGCAAAATACTCAAAATTTCGCCACAATATCATTTATTGGGAGACGTTGCTTATCCTTTAGAGACTTTTTTAAGAGTACTGTACAAAGATAATAGGTATCTTACACAAGAACAAAAAAGATTAAACTATGTGCTAAGTTCGACAAGAGTCTTCATAGAGCAGGCTTTCGGAATTTTGCAACAAAAAATTCGGATTCTTAATTATCTTGAAATCCAGAACTTGGTCTTGGCAAAGCACATAATAATGGCTTGTATGGTGCTTCACATTTTTATTATTGACAACGAAGATTGTAATATTGACGAAGAAACTATAATAAATCAAATAGACGTTGAATATAATTCACAACCTAATGTGTCCACAAATTTATTAAGAGAAGAAGCCATACGAAAAAGAACTAATCGAACTTTTTTCAGCTTAATATTTACATGCTTATATGCAATGGTTGAAGCAAGAGTTTACATGTTAATTTTCAATCCTCTTGTAATGTTTTTTTATTGCTAAATTAATCTATAATTTTTAATTTGAATTTAAGTTTACTATATTTTTATAAGATACTTTACCGTTAAGCTGTGAAATTTAATATTTTATTTTTAAAGTTGTAATAACATTTATTCGTAATTTGAACTTCTTCTTCTCTTATTGATTGGCGTAGACACCGCTTACGCGATTATAGCCGAATTAACAACAACGCGCCAGTCGTTTCTTCTTTTCGCTACGTGGCGCCAATTAGATATTCCAAGTGAAGCCAGGTCCTTCTCGACCTGGTCCTTCCAACGGAGTGGAGGTCTTCCTCTTCCTCTGCTTCCCC
>NW_017534622.1:11614-31185 GCF_001853355.1 Bactrocera latifrons
TTCAAACGAATGTTCTTAGGCTACCCAGAGGATACTTGGTCAAGGACCGGAAGTCGTGAGCTGCTTGAGTCATATGTAAAAGAATCGTTTCTGGCCACTCCCACGAGAATGGCGATCAGAAAACTTTCCTCACTTGCCTGAACTTCTACACATGACTCCATCCTCCGTGAACTTCATGTGCTTTAAATATATGAATATATAAATTTATTTAAAATGAAATATATGTTACGATTATTTAAAAATATAACATTGACATAAAGTAGTAAATATGCTATGCACAGCTAACTAAACTCTGTCAGTAAGGTATTCTATTGGTTATTAGACATAGGTGTCAGTAGTAAATGGAGGCTTCGCATTTCTTCCAGTTTTTGTTTTTCCACTTCCAGATTTTCTTTTTCTACCTATTAACTCTTTTAAAATTTCTTTGTCTGCAGAGGCTTCTTTTTCCAAAAAACTTAGAACCTCGCACTTCTTTTGATCTGATTTTGATTTTGACTTTTGTGATGTGCTATCTAATTCACGAAAATCATTAGTATCTCCCGTTCCACTCAATATATCATATAGCGATGAATCTAAAGTCTCCTGAGGAACGGTCACATCGCTGCGAGTGCCGTAAACATCGTCTATTTCCTTGTAAAATTCCAGTGGGTGGCGGCTTCTCCTGATGTATGTTTCTCTTCTTAATTCGTTTGTACGTTACCATAAAATTGAGAAATTTCCTGGTTATATCATCACGGCTGAACGAGAATTCGGCGTCAACTTCTTTAATATTATTTAGTATTCTTTGCCACAGCATTGACCTTTTTTTGCGTTTGGCAGCGAAATCGCCCTCATAACGCAGTGGGGTGGTCAGAAGCAGCTTTTTGCGCTCGTAACTCCATTTTTTAATAGATTCACTACAAATAAACCATTTAAATATAAATTAATAAACCAATAATAGCAATGCTTACCAATCTCAGTCCGCCATCGTTGCTTTCAAACTTTGAAAAGCATCAAGTTTCTAAGTGATGCACGATTTTCTGTATCATTGCGCATCGACTACCGAGTTAATGCGTTTCAGAATATGATGTAATGTAATAAATACTGTGGATGCTTTATCGAACTTTGAACTTTGTTCGTATGCAAAGCAATTGACGTTTTCGAATTTAGTCTAGATTACCATCACGTAATACGGTGATGGATAAAATTTCCTTACTTATTGATTCTTAGCTTTTATGCACAGCGAAGCAAGAGTATTTGGAAAGTGTTTTGTTCGAATCTGCTGCAGATATTAGAACAAACTTTGGGCAATATTTTTTAATTTGTGGCAGTTCTGGAAAATTTTCAAGTGGTTTGTATGTAAGTTTTTTCTTTTGGGGCTGGGGCTAGCGGCAAGCAAAGCAAACCTATTTTCCGCGAGGTTAGGCAGCCCTGTGGCAATAATAAATCAAATATTCACTAATATGCACTGTTTTTTACGCGATCGTACGATCAAAGTAAAACGAAAACACGTGCACTTATATGCAAGAAGGAATATACAAATAAAGCGTAAAGCACAAAAGAAAAACCGCGATTAGAAAACACGACCGCTCAATGAGAGAGATAGTCGAAGACTGTTACGAAAATTATCTCATTATCCGCGCGTTTATCACACATGTAACGGGAAATCTAAATCTGTTCGAACTGGATGTCAAAAAATATGAATAAAGAGAGACATGTTCGTTTTGATCGAACCTTTCACAATTTACTCACCCTTATCAGTGTGCTGCAGCTAAGCTAAAAATAAAATAACATTCTCTGTTATAAAAAAGTACCCAGAACACCCAGAAGGAAGCGTCGGAGAACCTATAAAGTATATATATGTTGAGCTGAGTCGATTTTGCCACGTCCGTCCGTCCGTCCGTCCATCTGTATATATACGAACTAATACTAACACAGTTTTTAAGAATTTGGTAAACATCATTTTCTCTTCAAGAAGCTGCTCGTTTGTCGGAACGGACGATATCGGACCACTATAACATATAGCTGCCATACAAACTTAACGATCGGAGTCAATCTCTTGTATGGAAAACTTTCACATTTGACAATGTATCTTCACGAAATTTTGGTATGACTTATTGCTCATATAAATAATATAATCTCCGAAGAAATTGTTTAGATCGGTTAACTATAGCATATAGCTGCCATACAAACTGAATAATCGGAATCAAATGCTTGCATGGGAAACTTTCTCATGTAACGATATATCTTCACGAAATTTGGTATGAGTATTGTTTATAGAAATAATGTAATATTCAGATCGGCTCATTATGGCATATAGCGATCATACAAACCGAACGATCGGAATCAAGGGTTTGTATGGAAAACTTTCACATTTGACGTAAGGTAATAACATAATCTCCGAAAAATTGTTCACATCGGATTACTATAGCATATAGCTTCCCATACAAACTGGGCACATAGTTACTTAAAGAAATACACCTTTTAAGGGTATATTAGCTTCGGTGCAGCTTAGCTTTTAAGCTTTTTAAACAAAATGCAGATCCAGTAAATAAAAAAGTATTACAAAACACAAATTTGCCAAAATATGCCCACGAAATTTTACATGGGTTTTTGTCAAAGGCAATAAAGCAGTCACCGAAAGAATTTTTCGATTCGGCTCACTATAGCGTATATATGGCATACCATTTGCTGCCATTGTGAGGGATGCAACTGCAGCTAACTTTTTTTTTATTCTTATTCACCATTTTCTGAAATATATTGGGTCTAATTCGTATCGAAAATTTAGTTCGATACGGAAAGAATTTTTGTTCTATCCTTTTTATGCGACCATTGATACCGTCGATAACGTTCGGTTCGGAAAGAAAAGGATGTTTTCATTGCTCGGTCTGGCGTTAAATATGATGATTAATTTGTATTTGTATGTGGTGCTGAGGATATATAGTAGATGCATCAATAAATACTTTTGATAGCGATCTTATCCCGAATAGTTGAAATTCGTTGTCATCCAAGGCATCTGGTAGGCTCAGCAAAATTGCTATTTTGACTGGGTCTGACCACAGGGCGATGGAGTGGGATCTGTTTAATATACAAAGGTGGTTACAGTCATGTGAGGACTCATTGCATGTTGGCTACAATTTTTACATATGTGTGAACGATATCTGCTGCAAATGATTTGTAACTCAAGCATTAATTTTTTCCATTGGCAGGGCGTCTTCCAAAAAACCCACATCTCTAAGTAGTCGCCGTAGGATTTTGACACTTAATCCATTTGGTGAAAATTTTACATTTCTGTCCTTATACAAAATGCACCTTTAAAGCCGTCGCTTAAACTTATCTTCCGCAGTACGTTGTACGTTCTCTCAATTGACTTTCCAAGACTAACTGATTCTTTTAAGTTCCTGTCTCAATTCCGTTGTTGGCGAATTTAAATAATTATGCTTATGCCCATATATGCACACATACACGTGCTTACGGTAACAAAGAAATAACAACAATTTATTTCTATAAAGAAAATGTTACTACAATATTCAATGATCTGTAATATCAACTTACCGCAGTGCCTCAGACTATTTCTTCAGCATTCGAAAATTTAGTGAATTATAATCGGAGTTCCAACAGTATGTACACCGAAAACGGATGTCAGGAATAAACGACACTGCAATAATGCATGAGGAATGCAACTAGTAATTCACAGTGATACTTAAGCTGATTAAACTATTAACATAAATTCGTTAAAAATAATTGCCGTTTCTAATATTCCCCCCTCCGTGAATCGATCCGATTCGCTTCCACGTTCATAACTTTGACACGGAGCGACGGATTCCAGTGCTGGTGCGTACATCAGCTCTCCTGATAATGCCATCAGATCCACGGTCTACCGCTTCTACCCGACCACGACACCATTGCTTGGTGACCACTTCATTCGACGCGTCAGTGTCGACAAATACTCAAGAATCCATCGTCTCCAGAACGTGTCTCTTAACTGCCGGACAATGCCCCACTGTCTACCAAGTGCGCAGGGTTTCGTGACGACATCATTAATGGCTGGCGTTTGCGAAGTACTGGCAATACCAAGCAAGAAATGATTCGGAGTGAGCGGTTCATCCAGATCTGATGATAACGGCARATGTGTAAGTGGTCTGGAGTTGATGATGTTCTCGGTTTCAATTAACAAACTCTGTAGCGTGTGCTCGCGAGGTGCAACTTTCCTTAAAGTTACCTTGAGGGCACGCTTTGTTTACCTTACCATATGCTCCCATATGCCACCTTCTGCAGGATTGTTCGGACAATTGAATATGCATTCAATTCCTTTTACAGCAAATCGTCCTGAATGCGATGACAATCAAATACCTCACAAAATCGTTTTCCTTCATTATTGGCTCCTACGAAATTCTTAACGTTGTCGCTACGAATCCTTACTGGCATACCTCGACGATGGAAAAAATTTAGAAAATTAAGAGTGCATGCGTCTGTCGAAAGATCGGTAGCAACTTTCAGATGAATCGCTCACGTTGTTAGACAGGTGAACAACGCCACTCATCTTTTCTCCTTACGCCGACCAACTGTTACGTTGAGAAGACCAAAGTAATCAATACCTGTGTAAGAAAATGGCCTCACGAATGGCGTTAGTCGATATTTTAGCAATTGACCCACCAGAGGCTGTGAGGGTGTGCACCTTGAAATTTTACAAATCAGACATGTCGATATGATCTTCTTTATAGTACGTCTTATGTTCGGCACCCAGTATCCTTGCTGAACCTCACAAATCGTCTCCACGTTCTGGTGTTTCATCCGATTATGACAGTCCAGTAAGATCAAGCGAGTGAGATCATGATTTGGTGCTGGGATAATAGGTCGCGTGGTATCATACGGAAGCCAGCTGGCAGCGTCGTTACGCCCGCTATCACTCATAACACCTTCTGTACCGATAAGCGGGGAGAGTGTGTTTAACTCAGACCCCTTCACTACATTTCCACTTTCTTTCAATTGATAAGCTCAAGTGAGGACGAGGCAGGTTGAGCAAGACGGCATAGGCAAATTTCGGCTACTTTTAACTCTTGGGCGGTCAGGCACCCTTCCACTTGTTTGTGACGGCACTTATCTATATATGGGATGACCCAAGCGACCCACCACTTTAATTTAGTTAAACTTGAGAATCGTGTCATGTCTATAACACAAATTTCGGGCGAAGCTCTTCGCGCTTTTCTAACAGATCAGGGATTCCTTCAGATGTAGGCCAGGCTTCCTCCTCTTGCGTTAAAAATGACGGTCCATTTAGCCATTGTGAAGTCGGATGACTATCGAATGTCATACTTTGTCTTACTGCCTCATCAGCAACGTTCTCCTATGACCTCCCGGCAATCGTTAAGCGTCGGTAGCGGCGAGAATTTCACTCACTCAGAACAGAATCGCTCGACATCACGTGTTTTTTGATTGTAACTGAAAGATCTTTGACGACAGTCTCTATCAGTCGTGTTCCCAAGACGGCTGCCCGCAATTCAAGGCGTGGAATAGTCATTGGTTTTAGTGGAGCAAACCTCGTTTTGGCACATACGAGTACAACTCAAACTTTATTATCTGTATACGTGGCTCTCCAATAGGCTACGGCTGAAAACACATCTCCACTGGCATCTACGAAGATGTGAAGTTGCACTTCGGCAGGTGGTCCACGGCGAAATAGTGACGAGGGCCTCGAAAATTCAATACATTTTTCAACTGATGGCACCACTTGCACCACTCTTGACATATAGGTTCGGGCATAGGCTTATCCCACCGCATTTCGTAACGCCACGATTCGCGCACCAACAATTTTGCGTTGACCAGAAATTTAGATAACAACCCAAGCGGGTCAAATACTGACATGACTATGCTTAGTAGTTCTCTTTTCGACGGTCGTTTGCGTCCACGTCGCTACTTGGTTGCCAATACATTCCAAGCATGCGGGCTACTGGTAATGTGACTAGGCTTTTTGTCAGTTGTTCCGGTTTATAACCATTTAGGGCGGTTTTTGCTTCTAGGGAATTTGAAGAAAATTGCATATTTCAAATCCATCACTCGTGTGAATACATCTGACTTTATTGGCTTCTTTAACGTTGTCGAAACTATCCACGAAGTCATCAACATAGTGATGCTTTGTGATAGAGTCGTAGGTTCCTGGAAAGCTTTTGCGGTGCTCAAGTGCGTTAATAGTTATAACATATTGGGCCGCGCAAGTCGAGAATGCAGCTCCAAATGTCATCACCAGCATTTCGTATATGTCTGGACGAAACTTGTCGTTACCGCCAAAGAAATATTTGGGCACTTCTATCTTCTTCTCTTATAGAAATTTGAAATTTTTTTGCTTATTGACATTCATCACACCGAAGTGTGACCACGATCTTGGACTTATAATTACATCTTCTTCCGGGCGGAACTTTCCGGCATAGTTTTATTTACGGAATCCCGAATGATAGCAAGATACTCTCGGGAAAATGTTTCGTGTCGTCTCATCTTACGCTCGATTCCGACCAGCCTTCTCTCGGCCATGGAGTAGCTGTCGAGGAACTGAACATTATCTCGTTTCCACAGCAGACCGGCTTGGAAACGTCCGTTGACATTCGTAACGGGAGACTCGAATATCTGGCGTGCTCTTTTATCATCATAAGGCTCGACGAGTGGTGCTGCATGTTCACCCAAGCTCTCGATACTAAAGTAATCAGCCACCACATCATGCAGATATATATCTTCCGAGACGGACATATACAAACACGACGTCTTTGCTTGATTGAAGTTATCAGTCAGCCCGAAGACGACCCAACCTAACTTAGTACGTGCGGCTTCAGTATCCCTATATTGTAGGGGTTCGATCTCACTAGGAATTCATAAGTGACTGTGGTCTAATCCAATAAGCAACTTCCTACGCTTGATTCGAAAACCTTTTCAAACGAGCTTCATCTTTGTTTATTTACACTTTGGGTCGTTCGAATGAGTACACCTACTTTCTCGTATTGTACATATTAAACCGGCTTCGCCACTTAGCCAGGTACTAAAATCTTTAGTTGTGGAATATGGCTGTATCATCGATGAGGTTTTTGGCCACTCGAGTTTCTTGCTCATAACGTTGGGTGACACAAGTGTTGCTGACATTAACTGTTTGTAGGAACACAGCTAGGTTTTTTACCTTGACGGAGAAAGGAATAATTTGGTTGATGGCGGATTCTGATATACATATATGGTATCTCCCGTACTTGGCGTAGCTGACATTTGATGAGTACTTCTAGACGGGTGAATCGAAAACGCAAAGTGCCCATAACGGCAGGAACGTTATACGTATGGATTAGTACTGTCTCTCTATCCTCACCTTTTAGGCATCTCTGCAGACGTTGATCGTTTTCGAAATTCAAGTAATTGTATGATGCAAATCCTGCATTTTTCTCGGTAGTGTAACCACATATGAACTGTCTGGTGTAATGTTAACAAAATGCTGCGACTGTAATGAAGTTGAAGGCTATCGAAGAGGCGGTGGCTGTGAATATCGGCGATACCTTCATAAGAGCAATGAGTATTTACAGTGAACCAATAAAGTTTACACACCTAGCTCTATTAAATTACGACGAGTTTATTTGTTTTAAAATTAACACATTTTGTAGTTTTTTTCTATCCATATCAAGATATGTGTATTTAACATTAAATATAGCGTATTAAATTTATACACAAATAAAAAAATGAATGCTAAAGCTTAAAATGTGCCTAATTCATATGAAAAAAGTTTACGTACACTAATGATTATTTATATAAATAAAAAGTAATTACAATAGTTTTAGCAGTTTTTCGCCTACATTTTGTTGCTATTATTGTCCCTAGACATCGATGTATGCTCCCCACACTCGATTTCTCGCATTATTTCCGGATATTTTGACCCACTAAGTCCATCATCCAGCTTTTCGGCCTTCTTTTGATGAAATTCGATGTTTTCGAATACGATATTCCAAAAAGTTCCAGATATTTTGAATAGGATTAATGTATGGTGATTGCGGSACCTATGGAGTTATTTTTAATTCCATAACAATTCTGCACATACAAGRGTGTTTTGGGTCGTTATCTTGTTATAAATAGAAGTGACCGCTATTAGCAGCCGATTTAAGCACATTTAAAATTTAAATTATTTTGTTAAAATGTTCAGAAACATGTGTTTATCCATTTTCGAAATGTATGCAAAAAAAAAATCCCCAAACAGTAGGGAATGTATTGAATAGACGAATCGCTCGTCGTAAGCATAAATAAGGTTAATAAAAAGAAGAGGTCGGCGGTTTCCAAACAATACCTTCGCAAACCGTATTTTTTTGGGAAAACATTGTGTTCACCGAGGAATCAAAATTTAATATATTTGGTTCAACAAGATCAAGAAAAATTTGGAGAAAGATCAATGAAGAGTCGCAAGGAAAAAATGTATTGCTACGGTAGGAGTAATGTTATGGTTTGGGCGTACATCTACGTCTGGAGTTGAACATTTGGATTTTTTTAGTAAAAAAAAATAGCTGTTAATAGCGGCTACTTCTATTTATAACAAGATAACGACCCAAAACACTGAAGCTAAATACCCTTGAAAGGTGCATTTCTGTTAGTAACTTTGTGTTCAGTTTATATGGAAGCTATGTGATATAGTAATTCGTTCTAAACAATTTTTTTGGAGAATATGTTACCTTAAGCAGTGATCCACGCCAAATTTCGTGAATATTTCTTATCAAATGTGAAAGTACATACAAGAACTTGATTCCGATCATTCAGTTTGCATGGCAGCTATATGCTATAGCTAACCGATCTGAACAATTTCTTAGGAGATAGAATTGTTGCTTTAGAAAATAGCCAATTTTCGGTCAAAATACATTGTGAAATGTGAAAGTTTTCCATACAAGAACTTGATTCCGATCGTTCAGTTTGTATGGCAGCTATATGTTATAGTAGTCCGATATCGGCAGTTCCGACAAATGAGTAGCTTCTTGTAGAGAAAATGACGTTTGCAAAATTTCAAAACGATATCTTAAAAACTGAGGGACTAGTTCGTATATATACAGACAGACAGACATACGGACATGGCAAAATCGCCTCAGCTCGACAAACTGATCATTTATATATATACTTTATAGGGTCTCCGACCCTTCCTTCTGGGTGTTAGAAACTTCGTGAACAACTTGTTCAGGGTATAATAACTAAATAA
Organism: Bactrocera latifrons; assembly: GCF_001853355.1. Classification (NCBI taxonomy): domain Eukaryota; kingdom Metazoa; phylum Arthropoda; class Insecta; order Diptera; family Tephritidae; genus Bactrocera; species Bactrocera latifrons. Next base: position 20,793 of record NW_017534622.1, read on the forward strand.
GTCCCGTAATCACCATACATTAATCCTATTCAAAATATCTGGAACTTTTTGGAAAATCGTATTCGAAAACATCGAATTTCTTCAAAATAAGGCCAAAAAGCTGGATCATGGACTTAGTGGGTCAAAATATCCGGAAATAATACTAGAAATTGCTCTGCATACATCGATGTCTGGGGACAATAATAGCAACAAATTGTAGGCCAAAAACCGCAAAAACTATTGTAATTACTTCATCATCAGCGTACTTAAACTTTTTTGATATGAATTAGGATCGTTTTAAGCTTGAGCACTAATTATTTTATTTTTGTAGAAAAGAAAATATTTTGATATGATAAATTTAATGTTAAATATACATACATGGATATAAAAACCACAAAATTTATTAATTTTACAACAAGTAAACGTGCCGTAATTTAATGGAACTAGGTGTATGTAATGCGTGGCGGCTGTATACGTTGACGTAGACTGCATAGAACTGTCCTGCGAGTTTGTTGTTGTCTGCGTTGAGACTGCTATCGGTTGTATAGCAGTATCTGCAACGGGATCCACTGAGGTCGCAATGGAATTTGGGCTTGATCCATCTGCTACTCGTATCATGAACTTCAGTGTGTGAACACACTGACATTCACTTTCCTTCAACTTTACCTGGGTACCTCGCAGTTGGTTACTCAGAGCATTGATCTGCTTTTGCATGGCAACGAGCATTTTTTGCTGACTTTCTACTGAAACTTTAGTAGATGCGCTACAGTTAGTTAACCCACTACCTTGATGAATAGATCCGTTATCCACATCATCATTATCCAATCTTAGATCTTCAACTGTAACTGACTTAGTAAGGCTGTTTTGTTGTTTAATTCGCATACTCTTTCTAGTTGAGTTTTCCATTATTATAATTTTGCGGCTTGAAGGGTAATGTTACAGAAAAATATGATCGGCACTTTGGCAATATAAACGTTATGATGTTAGCGATGAAAAACGGGATGGCTTCCCGATGGCAATCTAATGCCTATTACAATGGCGACTAATTAGCGGGAAGGTGGTCCGTTTGTCGATATAAAAACGTTATGTGGTTAACGGCTATGACTTTGGCCTGATGTTGCGCCTCGTTTGGCGATAGACACGTTAACAACCAGTTATCCCATAGAGCTTTATAATGTAAATTATGTACTACACTGGAACGGGAATCCCGGCAATGCAAGAATTGGCTGTTTGCACTCAATTTGGCGACAGTAGAAATGAATGCATAATCTTGTGTAATAAAGATCTTGCTAAATACAGATCCTACGAAGTAAAGATGGTGCGAATAAAGCTTACGTCAAAACATAGGATACTGAGGAATAAAGGTGCTGCGAAATAAAGATGTTGCGAAATAAAGATGTTGCGAAATAAAGATGTCTCAATTCCGTTGGCTGGCAAGTTTAAATATGTTTATGCCCATATATTTCGTACATGTGCATACTCTAACACGGAAAGAACAACAATTTATTTTCATAAAGAAAAGGTTATTACAATATTCAATGATCTGTAATATCAACCTACCGCAGTGTCTCAGGCTATTTCTTCAGCGTTCGGAAATTGGGAGAACGATAATCGGAGTTTCAACAGTATGGACACCGAAAACGAACGTCGGGAATAAAGGACACTGTGATAATTCACAATGATATGCGTAAACTTGTCATTCACAGTGGTACTTAAACTGATGAAATTATTAACAATAAATTCATTACAAATAATTGCCATTTGTTACAGCTCCAAAACATCACAATTCTCTCTTTTGTAAAAGACGACCAATAGTTGAATGGCTTCAAACAATTCTAGCTTGTATTTCCCGACAAGGTAATTTTTCTTCATCTGATGGTGCAGAAATGGAGGCGCAGTGCCGTATGTTACGGTGTTAAGACAAAAAATTTTTATTTGCTCTGAAGGATGCTCTCTCCACGCAATAAGTTGACAATTTCTGTCTTCTTCATGCATAATTATTTGACGGTACATTTTGGTAATGTCCGCTGTTAGTGCATACTTATGTAAGCGAAAACTAAGAAGAGTTGAATATAATTCTTCTTGGATGGTTGGACCTACCATCAAAAGTTCATTCAACGCTATTTGAGTTGAAGATCGACTTGAACTCAAAGACAACACGTAATTTGGTTGTCGTGCTCTCGGGCCTTAAAACACATTGATGCGGAAAGAAGTAGTGTGGCTCACTCGGGATCTTATTGTTTGTTGGGCTCATGTGACCCAGTGCTCTATATTCATTCATAAAATCCAGATACATTTTACGAAGTTCTTTACCTTTCGATGTCCTTTTCTCCAGAGACTGAAACCGCCGAAGGGCGGTTTCATAGGAGTGACCGAGTAACTTACGGTCAGCTTTAAAAGGCATTCTGTCCTGAAGCCGTCCTGAAGGCAATATTTGAGTTGTATTAACGAAAAAATTTAACACTTTTGTTGCTTTGGTGTGAATTTGATGACATTTGATTCTGGAGGTAATTCTTCTAGAGCCCAAAATTTTTGGACTACTGCATCGATTGACGTGAAGTCTTCTTCAGCTTGGCATAATGTGCTATGTAATTTGGGAGGAGAACTTAGACTGCTAACGATTTGCTGGAAACAATCCACGCTAAAAGGGTTTTCTGTAGTGTTGGTTGGTTAGGACCATTTTTAATTTGGCCACCGACCAACAAGGTAGAAAAATATTTCTGCACCCAATAAGATGTCAACTTTTTTAAATTTTTTGGAATTCTGGATCCGCCAATTCAATATTGTGCGGAATTTGCCAGCCATTAACATTGATATTATGGTCTGGATGATTAGCCGAAATACTTCGCATTATCCAGAATTCCGCCGACAATTCGTAATTATTTACCCGCGACTTAACACACGTAAGCACGTTTTGCCCCCACTTTCGTATTTTAATTGCCGATTCCTATTATGTTTAATATTTTGTGTTGTCATCGAATCCGCAACTTCTGTGCCAAGTCCTCCGTCATGAAGTTGACCTGGGAGTCTGAGTCCAGCAACGCTCTCGCAGGTAGGTACTCTCCCCAACTGGTCCTCATTTGAATCACTGCTGTTGCCAACATGACTCGATCCGGCATACTCGCAGTACGCATGGCATATGTGGTGGATGTTTGCGAATGAGTTGCAGCAGGGAAGGACACTGGATACTGGTGCAACAGCGAGTGATGGGATCGATTGCATATCCGGTAACGATCCGCTCTGCATTTGGTAACGGTATGTCCCATACACAAGCAATTTATGGACAAGGGCACCGATTTGACGAACTCGAATCTCTGTTGCACCGAAAGAGCCTTGAAAGTAGGACAGGCAGTTAGATGGTGATCCCTCAATTTGCACTGTTGACAACTAGGCTGTCTTGTGTTTGCAGCAACTAGCACCGATTTGGTCCTATCCATTTGTTGTTACTTCCCATGATTCGTACTACCTGTTGGTATGGGCTTCGTCCTTTAATGTCATGCTCCTTCCGCTGATAACTGCTGGAACCGATTAGGGTGGCTTCATATTCCTTCCACACAGTGGCAGCTTGTCATAATCCAGCTGTTCTTCCCATTTGGATTGGGTGGCAGGGTCAACCTTTGTCATTACAATGTGTATAATAATGGCGTTTGTTATTTGCTTCTCATCGTCCAGAGATAGCAATGAGTCATACACCACTGTCACTTCGTCAATCATTGATCGCAATGAAGGAGCGGATGGCTTTGGGATTGTTGGCAGCTCAAAAAGTTTAGATATTGTATTGAAAAATATSAAGCATTTACCGTTCCCAAAGCCTGGGATATTTGGATCATTATAAACCAAGCTCTCAAACAAACTCATAAAGTTCTGAATATTAAAACAACTCGGTGTTGGACCGGCCAGTTATTTTTTTGAAACGCGACCGAAGGCAGCCAAAGCAAAAAGGAGTTTTATGCTCAAAAAACATAAAAAAAACCCGGTCATTCAATCAGTCCAAATGAAACACACACCCCAGTGGCGGGTAATAAAAAGATTTTTTGCGATAGGCAACTGCAAATATACTTTCTTGGGTATAATACATTTTCCTTTAGTTCATTTACAAAATAAGTCGATAAGGTAACTCTGATTATTTGACAGACCTGAACCCTTTAGTTATTGTTAAATAAATAGAATTGAACAATAAGTTAAATATTGGGTAGCCGAAAAAGTCTGTTTAAATGAGTTAACAGCTGATACGCAACCCAAATCACCACACCACAGCAACACAACTCACCACACCTGCACCCACTCAACAAAAAGGATGGACATCGGGATTTCAATTCGTTCAAAGCAATTCGTTCTACATACTTCGATCTGTACAAGCCGCGCATCAACAATCGTTTCATACTTTCGCTTCTACAATGCGCCGTGTCGCACCTTCCTCATATTTACATCGATCGGATGAATCTTGCACGCTCCGTTCAGCATTTGATTCAACCGAGATCCTGCACGTCCTTTTTCCTCATCTCGTCTCCTCGCAGTGGAGCTTCAATCGCACATTCACTCGTAGCGAGTGCATTTAACTATTTACATACTTATCTGCTGATTCAATGTAAAATATCAAACTCACCCGTTTTTGATTAAATTCATGTACATATATTCAAACTGACAACAGCATATTTTCTTACCCCCGTTTAATCAAAATCTTTTAAATTTTGTCTATCTATTTTGTCAATAGATGCCGTTACAGTCGTATATCTCCAGTGCTACCAATCACTAAAAAACTTATATTTCGAAATTTCGATTTACACTGATGGATTTACGCTAGCGAAAAAATGGCAAAAAGTGGTCGACCAAAATGGCACATTTATTTATTTATTATCACAAATATAAAAAAATAAGAAAAATTGTATTACAAATACGAAAAAACTTTTTCTACTACCCAACTATATGCAACTATTTTTGGACTATATAATGTAAAGAAAATGTGTACAAGGTGTAAAATGAAAATCGAAAGAAAACTTACATCAAATAGTGGTAATTTTCAACTTTAAAACCAAATATCTCGAAAACTATAAGTTTCTCGTGGCTATAACTCTTCACATATATTCTTGATCTGGGGAACCTCTATTTGACCATACCAATTTTCTTCCCGAAATCCTGGGACGGTAGCTAAAGTTTTCCAATTTTAGAATAGCATATATTTAATACAAAATAAATGGGTAGAAACGAAATAGTGAAGTGTTAGTGGATACATAAGTTAAAAATATTGGTGTAAAATGCATTATTAATAGGAGAAACAAACATTTTAAACATTTGAATCTTTGAAAACTATAAGTCAGCGACAGCTATTATTATTTTATTTCTTGATCTGGAGGACCTCCTCTTTCCGTACATACCCATTTTATTTGGGGTGCTATTCTAAATCCCAGTCAAATTGTTTCTATGAATAAAAACGAAAACGTTATTCCCGGTATGAGAATTACGTGGAGTATTTCCAAATTTGAAAATAATTAATACTAATTTCTTCGATTAGTTATCAAGCTCAAATAAACATAAAATATATTACCACATATTGATTCTTGTATTTTAAAAATTTTATATTCAACTACTAAAAAATTATTAATTTCCAAAGTTGTAAGTTGACAACAATGATAATTGATCGAAAATGTAACTCAGCAGATGGAACATATGAGAGGCGCCACGACCAATATTTGAAAGAGATAATCTGCAAGAAATCAATGTCAAAGAATGTTTTTTAAAATGATAATAAGCATTCTCTATTAAATTTGAAGTTTTTATGGTCTTTCTTTAAAAAAGTAGACAATCTTGAAATAAGGACCCTCATGATTGTTATCATTATTATTATATTAGAAATCAAATACCCAATTAGTTTTTTTTTTATTAAATTTTGCTTAGTTTTCTATTTATTTGCTTATATCCAATTGAATATTATTCAGCAATATTGTACGAAGTATGGTTTCTTTAAAAAAGTAGGCAATTTTGAAATAGGGACCATCAGGATTGTTATAATTACTATTATATTAGAGATCAAATACCCATTTAGTTTTTTCATAAATATGATATATTTTATTTGCTTATATCCAATTTTATATTATTCAGCAATATTCTACGTTCCCCTAGTTTCTTAAGATATCTTACATATTGGTCGATTTACTATATACGGTGTGAAGCCAAACGAAAGCTTGACCTTTTTATACGGTCCCAGAATTAAGAAAAGAAGCTCAGTTAATACTTACAAATTTACTGATATTATAGTATAAAGTATTCCAGAAATTGTAATCTATTATTATGTAAATGGGAGCTAGAAATATTGACGGGATTTTAAGAGCACTATTGACCTAGTGTTAACCAACACTGGTTCTTGGCACTGAGGTTTACATATTTTATTTCTATGGTAAATATATTTTAAAGTGAATGTGCAAGTAATCATATTTTACACTGATTATTTACGTAGTTTTTTTCACATCACCTAAGCAATATTTTACACGTTTTTACTTCCTTGCTCGGCGTTTTGCCAAATTTTTAGAGAGTAGGAAATGTTTTAGTAAAACAACAACAAAACCATGAGATGCAGCTTTAAAGGTAAAACAAAGAAAAAAAACAAAAAGGGAACTATGAAAACAAAACAATTCGCCAGAGCATCTAATCGTGAAAAGATAAGTTTACGTGAGAATATTAACTTTTTTATAGTTTAAAGGCTGGTGAAAAAGTTGTAGCATTGCAAAAGAAAAAAAATACAGTGAAGCAACTGTGCGCACAATTAAAAAAAAAAACAAGAAAGTGCCACGCGTAAAGTGGTTTCAGATGGCGGTGCCGGAAGCTTTTCTAAAACATTTAACATCAGAAGAATCGCGATGGTAAAAACGGACCGCTTGTATTATGGCTTAAAAATCATGCGCAGAAAGGAATACCTGCATTCTCAATGCGAAAACCCATCAGTTTTGTGAAAAAAAAGTTAAGGCATTAAAAATCTTTCCACAATATTAAAATTATTAAGTTATTAAGTGTTGGAAAAGCCTGTGGGAAGGCGTTGCCTGAGAACTTGTCGGCAATAGCGGTTATTTTTCAGCTTGCCAGCGCCATTGGAGCAGAAAGTTTGATTTCCATATTCAAGATATCAAAGTGTTCTTTGAAGATTGTATTTTAAACGTTGACGAAATTTTTCAAGGTTTAATGGAAACGGTAATAATGACGAAAACGAATGGATGCATGCAGCGGAACAGGTTCCCCGAGGCAAATTCGTCAGGGTTTAAAGAAAGCAATGGAATTCGCAAATCACTTCCTAATTAAAATAGCAATTGAATATTATATCCATTTGTATAAAAAAGTAAACAAATGACTAATTTTTTTAAAACTTAGGCTTAAAGTAAACATATGTGAGTGTAACCCAAACTAAGAGTTTTTCTGAATCGATTTCGTAATACTTTCTTTAATCGTTTTTATTACATCAATTGAATGAATTGGTTTTGTTTATATTACAGAAACTAAATAAATAAATGTTGGTGTGTTCGTGTTTATTAAATTGTACGTTTATTTGGCAAAACGTTTTATTCTATATAAGATTATTTTAAGTAAGTTTATTTCACAAAAATTTTATTTTAATTTTACACACATGTTATGCCTTGTTCACAATTCAATTGGAGACACCTTTTTGCTACGATTTGGATAATTGACTCAACTTCTTTGAACATTATCGACGTTTTTATACCATTGATCTTTTTTCAAAGAAAGTTTCGTTAACGTTGGAATTACTGTTCGGTGGATGCGCTTTACCTGAACGTTTGACCTCGGCACATCCGTCAAAGGTTCTAAATGGTCTAAGGATGGCTGCTTAATGATTGATCATCTTTAGGAATTGGAGTACGTAACCCTTCTTTCTTGTCCATTTTTGCGTTTACTAAAATACATTCTACATTAGATGTAGGCGTGGTTGTGATCTGATTTCTTCCTTTTTAACAACTAAACATAAAAGCGCCAGGAGAATTTATGTACATAATTTGATTGAAATGGGTCTAGTAGCTTCGGAAGTATGTTATTTCACCTAAAGGAGGTGGATGCCACACTCGTTGTCCTTTTCTGATTCTGCTCTTTCAAAGCCCCCCTGCAAAGAAACTTTATTGTCTCTGAATTTCTCTCCTACCACGAATCCCTCATCCAATTTGCGCTTCTTTATATGGCCACTGTAGTAAAAGCCACAAAGAGCTACTCGCCTCAGTCCTTGTACCGTCCATCGCATTTCTTGGACAGCGGTAACGAGGATATCAACTAGCTGGGCAGCGATACCTTCCCAATGATGGGGCCCGACATTCCAGGTGTATGCACTTATGTATGCGTTTGAAACCTATCTCTAATTATTCTTGTTTCGCCGTACATAAAGCATTAGAAGCTATTAGTARAGAAATTATTTCGATTTCTGAATTACGTGCTGGCAACCTGCTACTGCTTGTGAAAAACAACCAAATTGCCCAAAGGTTCATTTCAACTAAAAAGCTACATGGTGTGTGCGAAATAGTTGTAAAATATTATGACAATCTTAATAGCGTTAAAGGTACAATCTATGCACCCTGCCTAAACAATGTCAGTGAAAAAGAAATAATTGAAAATATGAGTAACCAAGGCGTAGTCGGAGTGTACAAATTTTCGAAAAMTGYGGAAGGAGTTTCACAATTCACTGGAGTTGTGCTACTTTCTTTTGATCTGTTCGAGCTACCAGATCAAGTTGACGTTTCTTGGCGTAGCGCTAAAGTGAAACCCTACTACCCTAACCCAATTCGGTGCAGAACTTGTCAACGGCTTGGTCACACCGTCAAACACTGCAAAAATGCGCCCGTATGTATGTCATGCAATCTTCCCCCCCTTCTCCCCCATGTTCTCGCACGCTCTGTGCACACTGCTCTGGTAACCACCCGTCATCTGCCAACACGTGTCCGAAATACACGCAAACGAAAGAAATACTTAAAATAAAATATCAAAACAAATGTTCCATGCGCGAAGCACTTAAGCTTTACAAATCACAAACACCATCGATGCTTAACTCCTCTTTCGCCRAGGCAGCTAAAGAAGCACAAAAGTCAAATAATAACCCCACTCAAAGCTCCAAATCTATAATCTCACCACCCATCTCATTAAACAAATCACCGATTACTACTTCACCTGAAATTTCTTCTCTTAACCCACATCAAATAATTTCTTCTTTACCTAACCACTAACCACAACAATCAACAACCTAACAATGCCTTAGTTTCCTCTTTTACACCTCTTCCGCAGACTCTATTACACACTCCCTTMAATCTCGAATCTACACTCGCAAACATCATTTCGCAAGCTAACGCTTACCAAAACAAAACAGAAGCAGACGCTTCCAYGAAAGAGACAGCTGACACCTCAATTGTCAATCTCTCTTTAAACCAAACTATACCTCAACATAATGAAAACAACTCGAGAGAGCAATTTATGTCTATAGACGAATGCAATTATTAACATACATACATATTTGTTATCATAGCATATTAATTTTGTGACAATTCCTCTCCCGCTCTCAATGTTTAAGATCCTACAGTGGAATATGCACGGTTACCTCAACAATTACACGCAACTAGAACTTCTGTTGAAAGAACATTCGCTAAACGTTGTCTGTCTCCAAGAGACTAATATTGCTGCTGATAAGTCAGCAGCTTCGCTCCATCAGTACCAAAGCCATTTTTACAACTTGCCTCAAAACAAAACTAACAAGCAAGGCATTGCAGTTTTGATAAAAAAATCGATACCCCATAGACAAGTTCATATTACTTCAAATATTGCCACAATTGCAATAGAAGTTTCACTATCTTTCAAATTTACTATCGTGGCCCTCTATATACCCCCTCTACAAAACTTCACATGCGAACTTAGAAACATTTTGCGTTCAGTTTCTACTTCATTCGTTATAGTTGGGGACTTTAACGCCTGGAGTCCCCTTTGGGGATCAACTCTTTGCAACAATCGAGGTGCTATCATAGAAGATATGATATTTTCAGAAAACCTCACTTTACTTAACGACAACAAACCGACTCACTTTTCCACACACAAAACTTTTACCTCTGTTGACCTTACATCATGTTCCTCCAACATCACCCCTAAATTAACTAGCAATACCCTTCCCCACCTCCACGGCAGCGATCACTTCCCTATTCTTACTATTTTACGCACTCCGTCAGTCTTTAAGGCAGAACCCATTCCAAAGTTCCTAACAGATATATCGAACTGGGAAAAGTTTCAACATACTGCCAGCGACCTTTGCGAAAAATTCCCCTATTTGGACAATATCAACAAAGAAGTTGCCACATTTACAAAAATTATTCGGGCTTCTGCTCACCTTTCCATTCCACAATCCAGTAATAAAATCTTTACTAAAACTGTGCCGTACTGGTTTCCT
>NW_017534622.1:36247-39812 GCF_001853355.1 Bactrocera latifrons
GGCATTTGTTGTTCAAGCAACAAATGTCATGAGGCATAAGTTGGGATTACTATGGACTCAAACTGGTAGTAGCCAAAAGTTACAAAAGTCATACCAAAGGCTTTAACATGGTGCCACGGGGAGCAGTTAGCCCTTGGAGGTAACTCCAATCTGCTCATTRGGTTTGGCCCTTTGGGGAGATTCGTGGTGGCTGTGGTTTAAACCTAAATGCAGGCAGGGCATTTAGTCCAATGTGGAGTCGCATTGCGGCCGGCAAGGCGGCTAGGGAGTCCCACCCTAAAAATTGGAACCAAAGTATCAGTGTATGTGGCGGCACTCCAGAGTATGGTGCAGGTGCATGCACGTCTGTCTGTATATATACGCACCAGTCCCTTTCTTTTATGCAAACTGCCGATATCGGACCACTATACCATAGAGCTGCCATACAAAGTGAACAATCGAAATCAACTTCTTGTATGGAAAACTTTCACATTTGACAATGTATCTTCACGAAATTTGGTATACATTGTTAAGATCGGCTAACTATAGCATATAGCTGCCATACAAATTGAATGATCGGAATACAGTTCTTTTATGGAAAGCTTTCACATTTAACAAAATATATTCACGAAATTTGGTGCAGATTATTTCCTAAAACAACAATGTAATCTCCGAAGAAATTGTTCAGATCGGTTAACTGTATCATATAGCTACGATACAAACTGAACAATCGAAATCAAATGCTGGCAGGGAAGACTATTGCATTTGACGTGATATTTTCACGAAATTTGATATAGATTATTWTATAAGCCAACTATGTAATCTCCGATTGTTCAGATCGGAATCAGGGGCTTGTATGGAAAACTTTCACATTTGACGTGGTATCTTCAGGAAATTTGACATGGATTACTGCTCACGGCAATAATATAATCTTCGAAAAAATTGTTTAGATCGGATTACTATAGCATATAGCTTCCATACAAATTGGACACACAGTTAATAAAAGAAATGCACCTCTGAAGGGTATATTAGCTTCGGTGCAGCCGAAGTTAAGGTTTTTTCTTGTTTTACTTTTCATTGGAGGGTTTTTAAAGTGGCAGGTAATTAAAACTAAGTTAATATAATTTTTTTTAATTTCAAATTATAGATTTTATGTTTATTTATTCTAATGGTGATAGCGAATAATTAGTTTAAGCAATTAAATCTACATCTGTGGTAGTTGATCAATAGGCGTAGTGAACTTGAAATCCTCAGGAAATAGYTTCAGTGCATGTGGATACATCAATTTGTACGATTGYCTTATGGTCACATCAGCCACGCCTGCAATGTCGCCAATTTCTTTTTGACTACGTTTATGTTCAGAAGCCTACAAATAAATATTAACAGATTTTATAATGGAAAAGCACAAGCATATATATTTTGTATAAGCCAAATATACATATATACATGTTAGTCAGTTATTAATACTTTCAGTAGTTCGCCTTTTAATGTCACAATCTTTTTACTCTTGGATATTGTTGYTACATATTATAAAAGCAGTGTTGATCACCTAACGGTTGGTTGAAACACCTAAAACTAATCGAGATAGATATAGCCTTATACATAAATACATAAATGACGAAAGGCGAATTGAAATTACGTTGATTTTGCGCCCGTCCGTCTGTCTCTGCAAACTGTAATTGCTTAACCGTTGTAATAACATTCTTCTAATGTTGCTAAGCGACAGTCAGAAAATGAGAATAATCCGTTTACAACCACGCCTACCTTCCATTTCACGAAATTTAAAATTCCGTCGGATTCTTTCACATTCCAGTATATAAAGCACCATTAGACCCATTCCATGGCTCAATGGGTGTGTAAACAACCAAAATTGTCGGATTTGGGACCAAGAGCAACCTGAAGAAATTTAAGAGCTGCCATTTCATTCAGGAAAAACAATGGTTTAGTGTGCTTTGTGGAATCATCGATCCACATTTATTGAAAAATTATACCTGTAAGAACGTAACCGGAAATTGAAGCCACTGATATCGGCCACATTTGGTTTAAACAAGACGGCGCCACTTCTCACACACCGCATCAATCAATGGATTTATTATAGATCACTTCGGTAAGCAAATAATTTCTCTTCTGGGCCGGTCGATTGGCCAGCAAATTCGTTTGACATCAAATATTTAGATTTTTTCCTTTGGGGATATGTAAAGTCTAAAGTCTATGCGGACAATAYCGCTTCTTTACAGGCTTTGGTGCAAAACATCAGACATGCCATTCGACAATTACCAGTCGAAATGATCGAACGAGCCATCGAAAATGGGACTCAGCAGATGGAACATATGAGAGGTAGCCACGACCGATATTTAGAAGAGATAATCTTCAAGAAATAAATGTCAAAGAATGTTTTTTACAATGATAATAAGCATTCTGTATTAAATTTGAAATTTTTATGTTTTTACTTTAAAAAAGTAGACAATCTTGAAATTAATTATATTAGAAGTATTTGATTTCTTAGTTAGTCCAATTAGTTTTTTTATTAAATTTTTCTTAGATCAATATTTTATTTACTTATATCCAATTTAATATTATTCAGCAATATTGTACGTTCCCCTAGTTTCTTAAGATATCTTACATATTGATCGATTTGATTCATTTTTGCAGCGCGACATATTATTACCAGAAAAAGAAGCTCAATTAAGACTTACAAATTTACTGATATTATAGTATAAAGTATTCCAGAAATTATAATCTGTTATTATTTAAATGGGTGCTAGAAATATTAACCGGATTTTAAGAGAACTATTGACCTGGTGTTAACCAACACTGGTTCTTGGCACTGAGGTTCACATACAGTTGCGAGAAAAATAATAGCAGTCCCTTGAAGAACATACTATCTACCAGTGTAGTTTTACTATTTTTAAGTGTTTTCATTTTTTCTTTTTGCTAAAGCGTTAACTCACACTAGTATTCGCAGTTAGTCATGTTCGAATAACGGTAGGTTGGCATCATATTTTCATATGTTAATTTCACTGATGCTAAGTGGTTTGTATGGCGAGCACATTAATAGCAGCGTTTAATTGTTCTCTGAATATAATTGAAAATTTGATATATACGATTTTTAAAAGTAAGTAATATTATCATTTACAATATAAAAAGAAATTAATTATTGTGTTCACGCAATTTATTTATTTAAAGTGGGTCGTGGAAAACATTGCAGCACGGAGAAACGCAATTTGATAAATAATCTGATAAGTGCAGGTAAAACTTATAAAGAAGTAAGAAAACATCAGCGTAAAAGGATTTTATCAGCATCCCTGGTGAAACKCATAGTAAGGATTAGCAGAGCCAMTCCATCAAAGGCAGCTACACAAATTAAAGATGAGTTARATCTGCCATGTGGAGTCCATACAGTCAGACGATGTTTGAGAGATAATAATTTGTATGCTCGGAGCCCCCGCAAAGTTCCTCTTTTGAAAAAAAATCACATTGGCAAAAGACTAAAGTTTGCACACGATCACTTGTTGTGGCCACTCCAAAAGTGGYGAAATATTCTTTGGACCGATGAAAGCAAAATGGTTTTCTATGGTGGGAAAGG
>NW_017534622.1:42253-44414 GCF_001853355.1 Bactrocera latifrons
AGCTTTTCTAAAACATTTAACATCAGAATCATCGCGAYCGTAAAAACGGACCGCTTGTATTATTGCTTGAAAATCATGCGCAGAAAGGAATACCTGAACAGATCAGTTTTATGAAAAAAAAAGTTAAGGCCTCAACAGGTAATGCAGATGAACCGCATTTTAGCGATAGCAAAGGTTTACAACAATTTTTAAATTAAAAATCCTTCCACAATATTAAAATTATTAAGTTATTAAATGTTGGAAAAAACTATGGGAAGGCGCTGCCTTGAAGGAGAATCATGAAGATGAGATCTCGTCTGCAAGCGCGGTTATTTTTCAGCTTGCCAGCGCCATTGGAGCAGAAAGTTTGATTTCCATATTCAAGATATCAACGTGTTCTTTGAGGATTGTATTTTAAACGTTGACGAAATTTTTGAAGGTTTAATGGAAACAATAATAATGACAAAAACGAAGCAATAGTGGATGCATGCAGCGGAACTGGTTCCCCGAGGCAAATATGTCAGGGTTTAAAGAAAGCAATTGAAGAACGCTCAGCAAAGATTCAGCGAGATATTAAAATAATAACAGCAACTAAACCAGTTTATTTAAAAAGTTTAAAAGCACGAGACTTTCTATTCTTTAATTTACATAATTCTTTCGAAAACCATAAATTAGAGCTCATTTTTTGAGTAACAACACACTTCGGAACATATTTTTCAAATAAGTTTAAAATAGTTTCATTAAAGTGGGAAGCATTAAATTCAATATTGCCACTGTAATCTGGCCAAGTTACTTTAGAAAACTCGTAATTAATCTTCTTAAAATTAGCTTTCCCAAAGTTGAACCGAAAACAAAGTTCTTGTATATTATTATGAGCAAAGTTAGCTACAATTGCGATGTCAATTTTCCAAGCAGGATGATACGGGTCCTCTGGCCAAACCAAAGGATCACACCGGACAACGGAGAACATTGAAGCTTTATCAACATAAACTAGATCTAAGAACTTACCAAACTCGTTTGAAATTAAATTAATTTGGGTAAGACCCAACCCCGACATTGCATCTAAGAACTCGTTAAAGCATAAGCGAGTACTAATAGCAATGGTGTGTTCATCTATAGTTTTCCATGATACGCACGGTAAATTGAATACCCCCAAAACAATCATGGAATCAGTATTATTAGCCATGGAGAAAACATTATTTATTAATGAAGCAAGCTGCATATAAACAGATATATCCGAGCGAGGAGGTATATAAGACAAAGTTAAGTAGATATGGCCACTATTAGCGCAAATACGAATGCACTTAAATTCTATGAAGTCTGCATGCGAAACGTCGACTTCTTCAGATGGAATGGAAGAATGAACAGCAAACAAGACACCACCTCCTTTTCTGTTCAGCCGGTCATATCTATAGATTTCGAATTCGCTGTTGAGAAAGCAATGATTTTAAAGTTACAATGAATGCTGTTTAAATACAAATCAGAAAGTTTTGTATTAAGACCTCTAACATTTTGATAATAAATAGTCAGCGAATTGTTGTTAATTAGTTTTTTGTATTTTGTAACTTTATATATCATCGACTGAGGTATCCGCAGAAAATCTCGAGACAAAAATTGACTTTTTCCGCGGTGTAACTAAGTTTTTATTAGCTGGCTTGTAGGTATTTGGAGGCGGATCTTGAGATGTCTTCGGCTTACCGTGTTCAGTAACGGTTTTCTCAGTGTCCTGAGCAGACGGTACCTTCTCTCCTTGAGAACAAGGGGATGAAAAATTAATGAGGTCAATAGTGGGTGAGGCCATTCTTTTTAAGGAAGATACAGTCGTATCTTCATCAAATGGACGTTTACGTTTAGATGAAGTTTTTGGATTCTCTTGCTGAATATTTAGGCATTAAAACGATTGAAATAGCGTCTCATAACGCCTAAATTAACGAACCACTATACCATATAGCTGCCATACAAACCGAACAATCGGAATCAACTTCTTGTATAGAAAACTTTCACATTTGACAATGTATCTTCACGAAATTTGGTATAGATTGTTAAGATCGGTTAACTATAGCATATAGCTGCCATACAAACTGAATGATCGGAAACAAGTTATTGTATGGAAAACTCTTACATTTAACAAGATATATTCACGAAATTTGGTGCAGATTATTTCCTAAGACAACAATGTAAT
>NW_017534623.1:0-1597 GCF_001853355.1 Bactrocera latifrons
ACTTTCTTAACGGGAAGCCGGCTGAGGCCAATAGTTTAATCAGCTGGTCTCTTGAATCAATTGCAGTGGAGATTTCATKAGCACCAGATAAGACGTCGTCTACGTACGTATTAGCTTTTATTATTTTCGCAGCTAAAGGGAACGCTGATTTTGAATTTTCAGCTAGTTCCATCAGTGTACGGATKGCTAGATACGGAGCACAATTGAGCCCGAAAGTGACTCTATTTAATTGAAACTCATTGACCTCCCCGTCCAAAGAATCTCTAAAGAGGATTCTTTGAAAGGCTGTATGCTTGGGATTGACCAAAATTTGGCGATACATTTTTTCAATATCAGCATTGAACACAAATCTAAAAAATCGCCATTTGGTGATCATAATAGTAAGATCAGCTTGGAGTGCTGGACCGGTGTACAAAATGTCATTTAAACTTACACCATTKKATGTGGGACATGAAGCATTGAAAACGACTCTAAGCTTAGAGGTTTTACTTTCAGGTATGGTGAGGAAGATAGTAACTTGTGTACGGATTTTCTGTCATGTTGTGTGGAACTCGTTGCATATGACCTAAGTCAATGTACTCCCTCAAGACCTTTCGGTATTCCTCCTTAACGAGAGGTTGTTTATTAAGAGATGTCTCGCTTCTCAAGTATTGYTTGAATGCAATATGACGTGATGCTCCAAAATTAGTTTCTGCTGGAAAAACTTTAAATGGGAGTGAAACAATGTAACGCCCTTCTTTGTTTCTAGTGGTTGTTTCTGAATATAACTTGTCACAATATTGTTCTTCCACGGTGAGAAATGGGTTTTTAGGTATTTCTCTAGCTCCCAGAATTTGGACAGCTTGGACAGGTATCTAAGGATACCTCGTTAAAATATGTAACGTAAGTCGTAGAATTCTTCGATAGAAATTCGTATAGAAATTATTATCCACTAAGGGAATATTGGGTAACCTTTTTAAAATTGAAGAGTTAATTGATCTGGATGGAAGCAGTCCAGTCAATTTTGGCAGTACCAACGCTTCCGCTCTTAGTTGTAAACTTTTGATACGGGGCGAACCTATTGTAATCGAGCATACCGATTGAACTCGCCCTGATACGGTATTATTCAACCCTGCAACTCGCGCGCTGACCATTTTGCTTGCCAGATGTAAGCGTTTTTGCAGACTACTGCTTACGAAGGTGGCTTCAGATCCCGAATCAATCAGGGCTCTGACAGTGAAGGTGCTCTCGTTGTGACATATGGTCACCATGGCTGTACCTAAGAGCATGCTTCGACTGGTAGGCACATTTGAAATATTGGCCTTAATAGAGGCCACATGAGATTTAGTAGAAATCTCAGTAGTGTCTGTGCTGTCGGATATCTGACCTATTTCCTCACTCTGATCTCGGTGAATCATTGAGTGATGTCTCTGTTTACATTTATTACAATTAAACAGACTTTTACAATTTTTGACTTCATGTGAGTCCGATAAACAGTTTAGGCAGACGTGGAGTTTTCTGACAGCATTTAACCGTGCGTTAGGTTGCATCTCAAAAGTTTTCAAAATGTGTGATTGAGATAAGCACAGTTTACATTTAATGTTGTTTGTCTTGGCGT
>NW_017534623.1:3988-18279 GCF_001853355.1 Bactrocera latifrons
CACGTTGTGAGTACCCCAAATGTCTAAAAGTAACACCTTAGCTATAGTAATTGTGATTATAAAAATATATAAAGTAATATTTGTAAAGGTCACACTAAAGTTATACTTCGTCGCACCTGCAGTTTTGTATGTTCTAACAATGTGTACCCGACGAAGCTTCGCCTACTGTAAGATAATTAGATCAACCAACAATAATAATGAAGGAAAAATTCCTGCATTTCTGTGAAAATAGCGTGGAATGATATATGATATTATATGATAAATGATACATATTTTATGTCACAAAGGGGTGCTTTACCTGCCAACTTTGAACAGTCTAGTTCTTCAATTCCAATACCGTCCAAAGATCTACAACGACTAAGTGCTACATAAGCTTGTCGAGCAGCAAACAATCGAGAGCCCAGATAAATTAAACATAATTACTAATAAATGACCTACTGTACAGTCACGCCCAACTCAGTATGCTATTTAAATCTCACCAAAACTAGTTTTATACCGATCTTGCATACTTTTAGCGCATCTTTTTGGTGAGCTGATAAACTTACTATCGCCTTCCTACAGTGTCGTTCAAATATTCTAGGTTTCAGTTCCACTTAAAAATGTTACAACATACATACATACAAGTAAATATTTTGTGGGAAATATTCACAATAATATAAAAAATTTTAAGCTTATGCATTGTGAGTATTTTTAATCTGAGTGAGCGTATTTGAAAAAGGATGTAAAATTATGTAATATTTTTTAAAGACTACAAATTTATGAAATGAGATAGCTCAGTTGAATAGTCAAGTTAAAACTTAACAAATGCGCCACAAGTAAATGAATACGTGACACGGACCATTAATGACACTATAACATTTAAGGAAAAATTAGGCATAATTAAAAAAAAAAAAAAAACAAAACGGAATTCTCTGGAAAACCTTATGTTAGTTGACGAGAAGATCCAAGAAATTCAATGACTCTGTACATAGATGGAAGTAGAAGATATATTGGAACTTTAACTTAACCTAAGGTATCCTTAAAGGAATAGTATTTCAATCATCCAGAAGAAGTGAATCAATTTACACAAGTAATAAATATTATATACTATATGTATCTATAATTCGAACTGAAAATTATTAACGTATATGGTCAAAACAATATCAATAACCATTATCTGCAAAAAAATTTTGTTAATAAAGAAAGCTTCTTAGAAAAAGTAAGTTCGGGTGCAACCAAACATTTTATGCTCTTGCAACGTGCAGGAATCAAAGCCAGGGAAATATCTTACGAGGTAAAATATCAACCAGAGGATCGGTTGCTATACTAATACATACTTGTATACTATATATAACTCATACAATGACCGATATAAGGTTTGTTAGAAAACCGAAAACCATTATATGTGACCTGGTCTACGGAAAGGGGGCTTAGGTGTCAAAAAATCTTAGTTGATTCGGATGGAAGATGAGATGCTTTTTCACGTGATAGAATCCAAAAAGTCATAAACTAGTTTTCGCACGTTAGCCCCCTTTTCGTAGACCAGGTCACATATGTAAATATGTAGTTGGAGAAGTATCGACCCGATTTTATCTATTAACTATAGTAATGTCATGCCACATACTAAAAAAAATTCCCTTGGTTTCCAAAAGATACCTCACATACAATTAATAATCATATGAGACAAAGTCAGCCGGACGTTCGAAAATTCTGATATTAGTTATATGGGAGCTAGGTCAAGGTTTCGCCCAATTGTATCTACTTTAGCTACAAAAATAAACTGTTATAAGCTAAACAGATTCTATAATTTCCATTGAGATAACTTAAATATCCAGCGTAAAGTCACCTGAAAGTTCGAAAATCTTTATATATGGTAGCTTCGGGAAGTATTACCCCGATTCAACCCATTTTTAATACAGGGTGGCTGATGAAAGCCGCTACCAAAAAAAATTAAATAACTTTTTTTGTATTTAATGAATCTGGTTAATTTTTTTCTTATTTTGCAGATTGACTTTAACATTTAACAAAAATGGATAACTGGGACACCGAAACAAGAATTTTTATTGTCCGCCGCTATCACGCACTGGAGTCCGTCGTTTCGGTTCAAAGAGAGTATAGGCGCACGTTTGGCGGCAATCCTCCGAGCAGATGGACCATAATGAGACTTGTAAACAATTTTTCCGAGCATGGGACAGTCAACAGAAGACCTTACCATCGAAACCCTTCAGCTCGAACGGAGGAAACAACCGCTGCTGTAGCTGCTGCCATACAAAGATATAGCAAACACAGCATTCTCCGTAAATAATAGAGTATACGGAAATTCCTCACATTTTGACCAACTTGAACTGTTTAAAACGGCTATATAGGGGGCAAAGAAAGGGACGGGACTGAATTAATTTTGACATAATACTCACTGACCTGTATATTTGGCATAAAACTTGCTGCAATGATTAAAAACTTTATAAGTATTTCATATGTACAAGGTGTGTTCCAAAGTAAACTTTTTGAACCTAGCGCCCCCTGGTGGCGCCAATTCATCCAAAATCAGCCGAAATCATCATTCAAATTTATGAAAATGGAATTAAACATCTTCAAAAAATCGATTTATCGCATTTTTACTGGAAATTTGAGCTTACGAATGGTGTTTGCGCGGTTTGTTCTGCACAAATTGACTGACGACTAAAAATTGCTCAGAATTCAACATTCGAAGGGCGACTATTTGACCAAAAATCATATTTTAGCCATTAACCACTCCCCGTATTCACCTAATAACATATTATGTTAAATATTGTAATCCTAAAAATTTTATAACAATTATGTACAAACTTCAGTCTTCGACTATCTCTCTCATTGAGCGGACGTGTTTTCTAATCGCGGTTTTTCTTGTGTACTTTACGCTTTATTCGCATATTCCATTTGCATATAAGTGTACGTGTTTTCGTTTCATTTCGCCAGGGCCGCCTAACCTCAGGGAAAATAGGTTTGGTTGCCTCTAGCCCCAACCCCAAAAGGAAAAAACTTACATACATACAAACCACTTGAAAATTTTCCAGAACTGCCTCAAATTAAAAAAGATCGCCCAAAGTTTGTTCTAATATCTGCAGCAGATTCGAACAAAACACTTTCCAAGTAATCTTGCTTCGCTGTGCATAAAAGCTTAGAATCAATAAGTAAGAAAATTTTGTCTATCACCGAATTACGTGATGGTAATTTACTCTTACTCGTTAAAAATCGGAAGATCGCTGAAAAATTTCTTACAACAAAGAAATTAAATGTAATTTGCGATATTAAAGTTAAGTTACGCGACAATTTGAATTGCTCTAAAGGTACAATTTACGCTCCATTTCTAAATAACATCGCAGAAGATGAAATTGTTGACAATTTAAAAGATCAGGGAGGTACTTTTGTGTATAAATTCACAAAAAATATAGAAGGCAAACAAAGACCTAGTGGTGTGATACTTCTTTCATTTGACCTCTACAAACTTCCAGAAAAAATCGAAGTCTCATGGCGCACAATGCGGATTAGAGCATATTGCCCTAACCCCATGAGGTGTAAAAGTTGCCAGCTTCTAGGTCACACAGCGAAACGATGCAACAACAACCCTGCCTGCGATATGTGCAGTTACCCTCCTCATCTCCAATGACCAATGCGAGAAGCACTAAGGCTATACAAACAACAATATTGTTACAAAAGAAAATACAAACAAGCAAAGAGCAAACGTGATTTCCCACCGCTCATCATCTCCTCCCCTACCACCCTTCACAGACACTGTACTAAAATCCCAACAGCTCATCCTCTTCCACAATAAATGCAAACCATGATAGTAAACAAAAACAATTTCGCAATCGATAACCATCTAAACTCACCAAATGAAACTACAAAAGAAACAACAAAAAACCTTCCTAACCTAACGCTTACCCAAACAAAAACAAACCCAACCAAAATAAGCATACCACTCATTCCCAAATTATCCACAGCAGATTCTCTTAAAAGCCAAACTAACTCTCTCTCTACAGATGATATCAATTTTCTCGCTCCACCTTTGTATTCAGAATATATGTATTTCACCTCATATAATTACGACATCTGACCATGACGATCAATAACTCTCATTATCCCTCCTCTTCTTTTTCTCAATCAGTCACATTATTAATATATGTTCAAATTTCTCCAATGGAATATGAACGGGTTCTACAACAATTACACTGACGTAGAATTACTCATAAAAGAACAATCACCAAGTGTTATATCACTACAAGAAACACACCTTTCATTTAATTCCGCAGCTGCTGTACCCAAACAATMCGCTGCCTATTTCTCCAACTTAACACAAAATCATACTAACAAACAAGGTATTGCTACTTTAATAAAAAAAGACTTCCCTCACAAATTTCTTCCTACATGTTTTAATATTTCTACGATAACAATAGAAACAATTTACATTCCACCACATCTAAACTTTAATATCAAAAAGAACTACGCGATATAATCGGACCTATCCAAACACCCGTACTTATACTTGGCGATTGCAATGCCTGGAGCCCTCTTTGGGGTTCCACATGTACTAACCAAAGAGGTAAAATCATAGAAAACCTTTTATTAGCAGAAAACTTAACAATTTTAAACTCCTACACATAATTCGTTCCGAATGTAGGCCTGGTCATTTGTTCTTCTGATATCGCCCCCAAACTTAACAGCCAAACACTAACGGATCTTTATAACAGCAATCATTTCCCCATTATAACCCACTTATCAACCCCTTTATCCAGAAAAGCGTCGGCGAAACCAAAATTTCTGTTGGACAAGGCTAATTGGTAAAAATTTCAACAACTCTGCGAAAATTTGTCTGCTGCAAGTCCCATAGACGATAATATAAATAAAGAAACAACTACGATTACCAAAATTATCAAAACTTCTGCTCACCTATCTATCGCCCATATGGGTGAAAATATTTTCAAAAAACAAGTGCCTCATTGGTCTACGAAGTTACCTAAACTTAGAGAAGAAAAACAATCACCCATCTATTACCGAATCAAACATAACCAGCCAGAATTCTATTTCACTTTATCTTCAATGTCAGGCAAGACTCCCGGTGCAGACAGAATTTCATATCCCATGCTAAAAAACTGTCCTTTAAGTCTCAAAAATAGAATTATTAAATTGTACAACAATATTTTATGTCAATATTCTCAGTCAAAAGGCACTATGGATGCTTTACTCTTTTTTGATGATTTCGCCAAAACTGCTTTATTGAAAAGAAACCACATATCCCCTCTTAGTTTGGATTTCGAGAAAGCTTTCGACAGAGTTGGTTCTCATGTCATTCTACGACAACTTGAGAAGTGGCCAATTGGAGAAAAAATATTTAACTTTATTAAATCTTTCCTAATTAATCGGAAATTCATGACTAAAATCAATAACACTTTTTCGAAAACGTACAATATGTACAACGGAATACCACAAGGATCACCACTGTCTGTCATACTATTTGTAATCGCATTTAACGAAATCAGTACGATAATCTCTAAATATAAACTCGTTTCGCATATTATTCATTCTGATCTTCTCCAAGCAAAATAATCTTAATACTGTTAAAACTCCTTTCTGGTATTTCAAATTGGTGCAATTGTTCAGGTGCGAATATTTCTATAAACAAATGAAAATTATTCCATATCTGTAGAAAACACAAATGTAATAACTTCTATCTTAACTATAATAATGTAAATATTGTAAATACTACTAGTCYTAAATTCCTAGGTTTAATATTTGATACGAGACTTACTTTTAAGGAACAATGTACAAATCTACGTAAGCAACTAATTTGTAGGCTTAATATAATTAAGTATCTATCATCAAAATATTGTTTAGTTCACATTTCTTCTCTCATCAATATTACAAGAGCTTTAATTTTCCCTATCTACGGCAATTGTGCCAAAAGCAACATAAAGCAACCATATCATGCAGACGTTAGAAGAAGTATTGGGGCATTCCCAACATCACCAATAAATTTCACATTAACAGAAGCCGGACTCCCATCCATCGAGGAAAGAGTTTTACACACTTCGCAAAAGCTTATTCCAAAACTACTATAATGTAATAACAAGCTCTTATATGGTAAAGTAAAAGCCAAAAGGACCGACGATACAAACTCCAACACTTCTTCCACTGTTTCTAAATGAATTAAGTTAGCTAAGGATCTAGGTATAACAACTACACCTGAGGAAACGTCTATTTCTTTTGCTCCATCATGCCTACTCAAAGAGTCTTCGTTCGAGCTACATCTTCAAAAATATATATAATACATATATCAAAGTTTGTTCAAAGAGCTCATTGTGCAACACTATGTAGATTGGCAACTAATTTTTACTGACGCTTCGAAGGCCGAATAGAAACGCCTTTTGCTATTGTTGATAACGTTGGAAATACGTTATAAGCTTGACTAATGCCCTACAAGTCTACAATCTCAGCTCTCCTAAAAGCATCTAACAAATCCTATCTCATTGCGCAAATTAGAAACATACTAATTGGGAAAACAAACATAAAAATTATATGGATCCCTGGACATGCCGGTATTACTGGAAATGAATGGGCCAAAAAAAACCACCTTGGAAGAATGTGCAACACCACTATGCCATATGCAACCAAGAAGGCAAAAAACCTGCTTATCCGCCGTCAGGCCGTTGCCAAGATTTAAAACCCTTTATTCGCCTTCGTCTTGGTCATACGTCATTAACTCATTCCCATTTTTTAAATGGAAACCTTAATTGATCCTGTCTACATTGTAGTTCGTCCTCCTTAACTATAACACATCTACTGGATTAATGCCCCTGCCTCAATTCAGCAAGGACCAGTATATTTCAGAATAATAAAGCTCTTGATTTATTAAAAATAACGTCTATTGTAAACATCACAAAAATATCTGAATACTTATCTCGTACAAAGTTAAAGAAATATATTTAAGTTATCCTTCCTTTTTAAAATTCATTTTTAACATATATTTTTAGTTCATATTGCTTGTAAATAATTCTTAAATGGAAGGTTCCATCTTTATTATTTAAGCCGTTTATATTAAAACCGTGAGCTGAAAGCCTCTGTAGCTAGTGCTTCTTATGTTTAATGTATAATAATAATTGTATTATTATTTTACAAATAATAAATAAATAAATAAATAGGTACAAACTTAAATAGTATAGTATTAGCAGCACCTGTTGGCAAGAGTTATGCTGCTTTGGATTTTGAGGCTGATGCGCGGAACATAATGCTCGCGACAGACTGCACCAGCACGACAGTGAACTGAAAACGGCGTTGTGAATCCTACTACATGAACGTTTGTGAGAAGGCAGCAACATAACAATGGCCGGCATGTACACAAAACAACGCAGTTGTCCACTTTGCATGTGCACAATTTCGTTGTGGCCATACTAATACCTTGCACTTCAATGAAATTTTAATATTTTTTTCAAAGTGATATTTTTAAGCAAAATATAAGTAAATAGGTAAATTGATTTGCTTTAAATTATCAATTGTTATTATAAATGATGTAACAGAGCTATTTTATGCTTTCATTTGTAAAATAACGTCTGGTTTGTTAGAGCTTTGAGTAATATTACATTTTACATATTAGTGGCATCACCACTCTACTTCATCTCTCTATCTTCCATTCTACTGTCAACTCTACTGTCGTCCTACTGTCGTTGGCAAATATAGGATCGAATTGAAGTTAGCGATAACGACAACTGTCATCCTGCAGTCATGTAGTCGTGCAACTGTCAAAATAGGTCCGTCCATTAAGAGAGTTATATATACTTGTAACATAACAAAAAGAAAAAAAACAGCAGAGAAGAAAGTGTGAAATGAAATATATACATATATGTACATAAAATTATCACATACAAATTCATATTTGCGCAATATTTGGATATAGTCTAAGAGCCATTGACATCCAAACCTTCGTCATTTTATAAAAGCTGAAAGTTTGTTGAAGTATGCTTTGAACATAGGTAAGAACGATGAAATTCGAGTCATCGTGTCTTTGGGAGGTAGCGTGTGGGACAGGTTCATAAAATAACAGCCAACTTTCGTTATTTTATAAAGCGTAATTTTTTAATATGTGATTCGGAATATCTTTACAAACCATCTTATTCATTGCCAAACACTTTTTATGGTGCCAATCCCTTGCCAGACACCATAAAACTTTAATAAATTTTAATTCTACTTTCGTTATCCCTTTCCGGCCAATAGCAAATCTACTTAATAAAATTTGTTTCTCTTTTAGATCCTATTACTTTGGCCATTGTAGATAATAACCAATACGTTTGTTTTTTGAAATTTTCAGTTTATCCTTTATTTCTAGGATACGCACTATTTTTGAGTTTCGGTCTGATTTCAAATTAAAAAAATGTGCATACATAACTCGAAATGTTCTTTAATTCAATTTTATTTTCATTATATTTATTATTTTTCTGTATGATATTTCTTAAAACAATTTTGTCTTTTATTTAAACATAAATAAATTTGACATTTGGAACAAAATGTGAGTGTCCGAGATCTATAACCAACAAGCCTATAGCATCTTGCGGATGACAAATCATGCTCAATTGGCCAGCGGTTGAACCGATCAAGCCTCTTATCGTTGCATGGCTGGGAAGATGGACGATATCTTTTTGCAAAACCTTGAGTTTCTTATTCCTCGGTGTCGGATTCATACTCAGCATGTGTCCTTTCTCGAAAGCGATCAGTTGTTCAGCTAAAGCTAGTTTAAAACTTAGCAGGTCATGAGAATTTGCCCGAGTTTCGAGTTTATTTTGCTATGATCTCTATATTGTAGCCAAGCGTTAAAGCAAACAAGATGAAGTGTATGAAGCTTTCAAATTGAAGTGTATGAAGCTTTCAAAGTTCATTTCCGCGTCTTGAAAATGAGCGATATGCCTCCATTAACTGATCACAACTGGGGCTGGAACTTCAACATACCTTTTTTTCCCCATCGTTTAACATTGGAAATCGGTCCACAGCCATAAGCTGATGATGCCACTTTCACCACTGATGATGCCACTGCACCACGACAATATTGTCTTTGCTATGACAAAATTCTTCCATATTGCCCCTTTTCACTTGTTTTTCATTGGTGAGGTGGATATTTTTTATTCTGTTTCCAATTATTGTCCCAGTGGCATAAATACCACGACTTAAAAGCGTCTGAAGAAGCGGTATTGTCGTAAAGTAGCGATCAAAAAAAACTTTTGAACCTTCTGGCAGTGTTTCAACCAAACGAAAAACGAAGGCTGGTCCTAGAGCCAAGTTCGTATTCAAAAGTGCTGTCGTCTTTCCTTGATAGATTTCAAAATCAAGCACCAGACCTTCAGATGTTGTTAAGACTTCATTCTTCAATCCCAGTGAATGGGATCATTTGTTCGTCTATAGAATAGTTATCGCCTAGCTTTCTGGGAAGGCTTCGAAAAGCTGATCTACTTCAATCAAAGGATTTATTTTCCAAAAGACATTGGATTGTTTCTCTTCATCTGTTACTTCATTGGCGTCCACCACATGGAGACACATGCGCAAAAGAAGGAAACGATCGCAACTCATTATATCAGCTATAATAGGAAGTCTTGTTTTTTTTCCCCAGTACATGCGCTATCTTGGGTAACGTATGCAACCCCTTGAAACAATTATACCAAAGAAATTCTTTATTTCTCCGATTGTAGCCGCCAGTGGTTTTCCTTTCGTAAGCATATGGTACCTGTTTGTGTACTCCACTACTCTTTTTAAAAAATCGTCATTGAAATAAGCAGAGAAATAATGTTTAGGAGACTCCAAAATTACGTTAATTTCCGCAGATTGAGAAACACTCTCTTCCAATTGTATATCAAAAGGTCTTTTCCTCCAAATATCACGGCGATTGGTGTTTTCAGTGACATTTTGTGGTGTCTCCGTAGCGTTAATTTCGTGATCATCTTCGTCACTTTGATCGTCTAAAGTTTCATCTCCCACAGAAGGTAGTTCCCAAGTCGCATCCACAAGCTCGTCATCGCTTCTAAAATCCTCTAAATCCGACTCCAATAGTGCACTAAGTATTTCGTCTTCAGTGAATTGCTCTAAATGAAAAAAAAAAAGATCATATTCATATTTCGTTAAATAAGTCCTGACACGCACAATTGTATCACTTGAAACAAAACAGTCTAAAAAACACTTGAAGTTACAAAATRAATACTGAATGCCACTTTTTAATTAAAACTTGTTCTGTTTTGATTGAGATTACACATTTTTGATAATGATTTCCACTTTTTAAACAAGTCAAATAATTTATCATACTTACTCCTCCGACTCCTTACCTCCCGTAAGGAGGGTTTAAAATGCCTTCGCACCATATAGGGATCGTCATCCTACGTGAGTGGTGTACCCACTAAAACACTCCCCCTTCTATCATGGAATTTTTCCCTACCCCGGGACCGCTTTCGCATTACTTCAGGGCAAGGTTTCCAAGATGGACCCATTACAGGTCAATTTCTACTCTCCCTGCGTCCAGGCATGCCTACGATTTTGTAGCCAGCGTCAAGCTATTTGGCTCGGCTTCTATTGGGAGTCCGCGTCCATGTCTCTTTTTTTTGTGCGTAGAACATGTTCCACGTACGAGGAAATTATTTCCCAGTTTTCGCTGCTAGATATAATTTTTTCTAAAAGATTTTCCGCTCTTAGTTCTCCGAGCTTGTTTTCTACAGTTCTTCAGGCTTCTTTCCATCGGTGACACTTGAAAAAGGTACAGTTTGCATCGTCTAGTGGTTCGTCTCCGTAAATACATGCTGGGCTTTCTGCTTTTCCCATGCTGTATAGGTGTTTTCGGAAATACCCGTGACCGGACAGCATCTGTGTTATGTAGTAATTTACCTCGCCGTCTTTTCTACTGTGCCACTTCTCTATTTCTTTAATCAGCTTGGCGGTCCATCTTCCTTTACTCCCCCTTGTCCACCGATCTTGCCAGAGTTCAAGAGTTTGCATTCTCGCCTGTTGTCTTGAGGCCATGTGTGTTTCTATTCCGTCTTTCTTCCATAGCCAAAGTTGTCTTCTCTCCTTTGCGAGGAGGTCTATTGGGATGACCCCGCTAATCACTAGCACTGCGGGTTCGGATACAGTGCGGTACGCCGAGGCGACTCTCAGGGCTGCTTCTCTGCACTTTGGCGAGCACTTTTCGTCAATGTTCTATATTTAATGTATCGGCCCATATTTCGCTACCGTATAGTAGCACTGACTGTGTTGTGTCCATGAGCAGTTTCCTTCTACTTGCAAGTGGGCCTCCGGTGTTTGCCATAAGTCTTGATAGCGCCATGGTTATATTGGCTGGCTTCTTTGCAGCATGTTGGATTTGAGCCCAGTACTTCAATTAGTTGTCCATTCTTATTCCTAGGTATTTTATGGTTTTCGTCGTTTGGATAGTCTCTGAATGAATCACTGAATGAGGATCACTTCTGTTTTTTCAGCAGCTAGGCTGAGTCGGTGTGAGTCCAACCATGTCTGTGTTCGTATCATAACTTGTGTCAGTCGACGCCTGGCCATTTCGGTATTACGCGCGGTTATGACGGCGGCGGTGTCGTCTGCATAGCCAACGAGGTAGCAATCGTCAGGCATTTCAACGTTTAAAATTCCGTCGTAGCTGGCATTCCATAGATCTGGCCCAAGTATTGATCCCTGCGCTGTTCCAGAGGTTATTTCTTTACTTTTTGGGCCGTCACTCGTATCATACAGTAGTTTCCTGTCTTTAAGATAGCTTCGTATCATTTTCATCAAGTAGAGGGGCGTTTTGAAGCGACTTTCTAGTGCGTCGATCATATTTTCCCACTTTGCGCTATTGAATGCATTTCGTATATCAAGTGTTGCGAGGAGAACTATTGGCCTGGAGAAGTTGTTCTTTCGATGCGCTTTCTCCACGCTGCGCACGACGTCTTCCACAGCTCCGATAGTGGACCTGCCTGGTCTGAAGCCATGTTGTCGCTCTGATAGGCCTCCAGCATCGTTTATGGCGGCTATGATTCGGGGTTTCAACAGTCTTTCTAGTAGCTTTCCTGCTGTATCYAGCATGCATAGAGGTCGGTATGCTGATGGTGTTCCTGGGTCTCCTTTGCCTTTGCTTATTAGGGTCAGATGCTGCCTCTTCCATATTTCTGGGAAAATGACCTCGTTCAAGCATGCATTGTACATGGATAGCAGTAAGTGCGGGCGTTCCAAAGCGATTAGCCTTAACACTTCCACTGGTATCCCATCCGGCCCAGGGGCTTTTTTAGTCTTTAAAGTATTTGCTGCCGTGTACATTTCCTCCAGAGTGAAAGGCGGACATGAGCTCTCTTGTGCATGTTCGGGTGCGTCTCTTYGCAGGTCATGGGTTGGGAACAGAGTGCTTACGATGTGCTCCATAGCTGCGGTATTTAACTCAGGGGTGGACTGTTTTGCTCCGAGTTTTTTCATTACGATCTTATATTCGAGACCCCACAGATTTTTGTTTTTATCGTTACGTAGCTCTTCCCATTTATCTTTCTTTGTCTTTGTTATTGTGTCTTTCAGCTCAGTTTTCGCAGTTTTATATTCCTTATGCTCTTCCATTCCGTTTCTTCCTCCTCTTCTAGCTCTTGTATATCGTCGTCTCTTTTGCAGGCAAGCTTGTCTAAGATTTCGGATTTCGTTAGTCCACCAGTAAACTGCTTTCTTTGGATGTCTGCCTTTTATTTTGGGCATTGCTACTTTACATGCCTCAGTGATGGCGCTCAGAGTTGCTTGGACAATCAACCTAGCTGTGCTACTTGCGTGGTATTTTGGTGGGTTTTTATCTATGGCCGCAAGGAGCTTTTGTGAGTCTAGCTTGGAAACATATAGTCTTCCAAAACTTTCCACTCGCGCAGCTGGTTTGCGAATCCTTCGGACGTGAAAGTGGTTTGGGATCCCCTATTGGCGACGATAAGGCCTAATCTAGCCGCCATGTTGAGAATTTTCCGGCCTCTTGAGTTTGTAGTCGATGTGCCCCATTCCATACCCTTGGCGTTGAAGTTTCCGGCTATGATTAAGTGACGGTCTCTTTGCCGAGCAGCATCCTCTATAGTATCACGCTTTGCTTGGAAGTCTGTGAAAGGGTCGCTCGGTGTCAGGTAGCAACTAATTATCGTAATGCTTTCGTTTTTTATCCAGACAAACCCATTTCCTCTCCCGCTGTTTGTTTTTTTGAAGCTACTCCTTTCCGTTAGCCATATTGCCGCTGTTGCTGTGGTGTCTTCCAGCCATGTTCCACCTTGCGCTATTTTGTACTGCTCGCTAATGATTGCTACCTCGGTTCCGAATTCCAGCATGAGCTGCGGCAGGAGGGTGTCAGCCGTTTTACTTCTGTGCATGTTACACTGTAAGATCTTCATGTTCTTGTTTTTTCCCTATACGACTCACACGACCGAGACCCTGGGATGTGATCTGTTTGTGTATGCTTCTGTTCTAAGCAGAGGCAGCAGCTCGCTGAGTTTTTACAGTCTTTCAGTTTGTGCCCGGGTTTCCCACATCTTATGCATAATCCTTGGCCTTTTCTGTCGGGGCCTTTGCATTCCCATTGTAAATGGCCGAAGTCGAAGCATCTGTAGCATTTTTTAACTTCCTTCATAARCTTCATCCTGCAGCTGATCCATCCTATTTTTATGTGGCCATCTTTTAGTACCCTGTTTGAGCTATCGGTTGTCAACGTCACATATGCGCGTATTTGTTCGCGAGTATTTGGAGCGCTGGTCCTCACTGTGATTTCTTCATCTGTTTGTTCTAGCAGACGTCTTACGGAGGTCGTGAYTTCTGCTGCAGTGGATAAGGAGTCCAGGTCTCGGATCTCGATTGTGGCTTTCTGCTTTAGCTCGCTTACAGAAGCTATACCACGAAGGTTGCTTGTGAGAGCATTTCGGAGCTCTGGTTTCGGTTTTTCTCCTTTCTTCAGTTCTAAGAGCAGGGCACCTGATTTTGTTTTCCGTATTGCCCGGACTTCCACTTTGTTTTTTTCTGTCATGAGGTGTTGCCGTATGTTTTGAAGCACCTCGGCATAGCTGCGGCCTTCTGCCGGTTTGATTAGCACTGCTTCTGGTCGAACTCTGGTTCTGGGTGCCCTGTTTTGCTTCTGGAGCTTG
The DNA here is from genome assembly GCF_001853355.1 of Bactrocera latifrons. NCBI lineage: Eukaryota > Metazoa > Arthropoda > Insecta > Diptera > Tephritidae > Bactrocera > Bactrocera latifrons. The sequence goes on from NW_017534623.1 coordinate 18,106, forward strand.
GCATCTACTTGTCCTTGAGGTTGCTCGCCGCTTTGATGTCGTTTTGCCTGCTGTATCTTTTTCCCTTTTACTACGTGCCACACAGTATTTCCGGGTCCTCGCCCCTTTTCTCTGACTCCTGTTCCATTGGACTTGGTGCCGTTCGTTTAGGGAGAGCTGTCACTGGCGTTGAAA
>NW_017534623.1:18289-27180 GCF_001853355.1 Bactrocera latifrons
TGTTCGTTGCATGCATCTAAGGGTCTAGTTGTCTTCGTGCGTCTCGTATCCCTTTCTGCCTTTATCCAGTTTCGGCGCAGGCTACCGATGATATCGAAAAGTTCATCTAGCTCGGATATCCCATTTTTTACATCGGAACTTATATTCTTCTGTCTTAGCATTGCCATCTTCATCTTTTTCACCGTAGCGCGACTCTTTAAAAGGGCTTCATCCTCTTCTGCTCTCATCTTCTGGATAAATTCTTGCCTTGGAGAGTTGTATCCATTTCGTAGGCCTCGGTCGGTCCTATTACTCATTTCCTTACTTGCTTCCGCTGGTTCAGGCATAGGGGAGGCGGTTTCCTGTGTGCAACCCGTTTGGATTGCCCTCTCATTTCCCATCTGTGGCGGCGAGCGCAAAATTTTGCTTTKCCTTCTGAAAGCATTTAATTCGTCGTCCATTCGTCCTTTTTGGTTCTGTTCTGGTGTGTTGTTTTTATTTTTATTCATTTTGATATTGTAAGGGTCCCCGCTTCAAGCCGCTATCTTTGCTCGATTGTACAGTTGCATTTTCGGTCCCTGTGGTTATCTTTGCATTGCAGGGAGGCCACAAGTGGGTTGACACGAAACCTTATGGGAATTCGTGTTCAGAGCCAGGACCATAGCACTAGTCAGGATTGAAATCAACTGAGCCTGTACCAGCAACCTAATGGCGACGTAGCATCGAACGTACTTGAAGCCCTGCCAAAGTTTTAACGGGACGGAGGCGCCTATGACATTACCCTGGAAGCCATTTCTGCAAGATGTCACTCTTGCATACTGAGGTAACAGAATGCCACAGACGTCAGCCCAAGTTCAAACATTTCCGAATCGTGTGTCAAAATCGTGGTCCTACTTCGTTGCGTGTTTTATAGCGTTTTCATCTCCGCCATGCTCTTTAGTCGGATGGTTATTTACAACTAACCTGCGTTTCTCAGGGTTGCTAAACTTAGGCCGTCACCAGTTCGCCAAGCTGTGACCCTTGGTGCCCTGAGCTCAGCCAAAGACTCATTATAATAGGGCAGATATCGAAGGAGATAATAAATTTAAACGCACACGCACAATTGTGCGTACACGGTCGGAAAGGGTTATAGTATAAAAGTTAAAATTTATACATGTTATTTGGGTGACTATTAGAAGATGTTTTCTCAGTTTCCAGACAGTTTCGACTGTTCCTACCTGGCCCAGACAAATATATTGGGTCACTATACCAAGGGTATAGGTGGGTGCGCGAGGCAATATACAATCGTTAAGGTGCGAATAAGATAGCACGTTAGGAGTGATCGGATGATGTTATTGTGTAATTACTTATTTGGTAAATTACTAAATAATGTGTAAATTTCATAAGAAAGTAAACTTCTCATTCACAGGAATGAAAAATATTTCTTTTGTAATTACGATATATAGGTTATAGAAATTATTTATCATATCTAATTAATAGAAAAATTTTTTTAAGATTTCAAATAAGCGAGTTTATTTGTTTTGAAATTTAGAAAATTTTAAACATTCTTCATTAATTTCGTGATTTTCTTCATACTCTTCATCACTGCTACACCATATTTCCTCTGGCTCATTGTCAGTGTCATCTTCTTCGTTAATTTCTGTAAAAAAAGTCCCAAAGCCACAATGACTCGAATTTCTTCGTTTTTACCTATGTTCAAAGCATACTTCAACAAAGTTTCAGCTTTTATAAAATGACGAAGGTCGGGATGTCACAGGCTCTTACTCTAATAGAGTTCCTAATTAAATAAAAACAAGAAGACAAATTAACTTCGGCTGCACCGAAGCTAATATACCCTTCACATGTGCATTTATTTTAGTAACTATGTGTTCAGTTTATATGGAAGCTATATGCTATAGTAATCTGATCTGAAATAATTTTTTCAGAGATAATATTATTACCTTAAGCAGTAATCCATATTAAATTTTGTGAAGATACCACGTCCAATGCGAAAGTTATCCATACCAGCCCTTGATTCCGATCGTTCGGTTTGTATGATAGCTATATGCTATAGTAAGCCGATCTGAACAATTTCTTCGGAGATTACATTGTTGCCCTAGAAAATAGCCTGTGCCAACTTTGGACATGGCTAAATCGATTCAACTCAACATACTGATCATTTAGATATATACTTTATAGGATCTCCGACGCTTCCTTCTGGGTGTTACAAACTTCGTGACAAACTTAATACACCCCGTTCAGGGTATAAAAATAACATTATTATACATATATTAAAATTGCATGTCAACCAAAACGTAAAATTATATAAAGAACAGTGTAAAGAAACTAAAAGCAACACACGAACCGGTCGCGAAACCCCCAAACTAAAAATACAAACATACAATAATAATACGGGCGCGAACCCAAAAACATATCAATACTGTTACAAAAGTAGTATTAAGTTTGGTACCACTTGTATTTGTCTTGCTATATGCATTCCTTATTATAAACATTAGGTTCCGCAGTTGTCTGTTTGTCTACTTGTATCAAAAACATTAACTGTATATGGAACGTATAGCATTATGTTCTTATAATTGCCAGACGCAATATTCTAGAGGTGCACGTCGGGATCAACGAGGAGTGCGTGGCTATATAAGCCGTGGTAGCGCCAACATAATGAGGGTGCGCTAAGAGTAAACTGCTATAGTGTCGACGAATTCTGAAATAAAGAGGTTTTATTAAAGTGAATTAACGGTTTTTGGTTTTATTTGTCAATCCAGAGATACGAACCTTGTAAAGTAAACTAGTAAGGAGTAAATTCGCAACAATTGGTGTCAGAAGTGGGATTGTCAAATAATCCAAATTCAAGATGGTTAAATTCGGGGAATTTAGAATTCAGCAATTAAAAAAGGAACTGGAATAGCGTAATTTGCCGATAAGCGGACAAAAGCCGGATCTTCAGGCACGATTACGTGAAGCAATGGAAGCGGATGGAATTAATGTGGACGAATTCGGATTTGATGGCCCAGAAACTTATACAAAGATAGAAGAACAACGAACATCATCAAGTGTAGACATGAACATGCTGTTAGTGGCTATTAAGCAAATGGCGAAGATGCAGTGCAAACAGAAAATCGTCTGGCACAGCAAATGACGCAAATAGCTGAAAATACATCACAGTTAGAGTCTCGCCTTACACAACAAATGCCCGAAAATAATACGCAATTAGAAAATCGTTTGGTACAACAGATTACAGAAAGTACTACACAAGTGCAAGAGAAATTTTCAAAATTTTAAGACGAATTAAGCATGTTAAAAAATGGCGAAGAAAATTTAAAATCAGAAGCTCTTCAATTCAGTAATCGTATGCGAGAACTGCAACTGCATGGCCGTGCACCATCAACAAATAACACTGTCCAACAGCATTATTGGAACGGAATAGCGACCCTATAATTCTGAAAGGGTATGTTGTGTAGATCATTTTTGTAGAACAAACTTATGGTCCAGCCCGTCTGAGTTTTTTTTTTACAGTGGGTCAAAGTTTTAATTTTTTGGTCGAAGGGAGCATTTACTATATGAAAAAAATGTTGTAAGTTAATATCTGAGAGAATTCTTCAGAATTCAGAGTTATATTGTGGCATTGTATGAGGATTATTTTTGTGGAAGATCTTAACCCTCGAACTGGTTTCTTTATGGGTCAATTTGACCCTTTTTTCGAGAAAATCAAAAAATATCCATTAAAATAGGACATTTAAGGATTAAAATATTCTACAAAAATGTTCTGCTGAAAATTTCAGTGGGGGTCACCAAAGACACCATTGTTGTAAATAAAGCTCTCTACGATTGATAAAAAAAATATGATTTTGTTTTAATAGTGGCTTATTATAGTATGTACGTATTTATTTTTTTGCTGCAGCAGTAGTAGGACATTGGATTAAAGATTAAACTTAATATGCTTTCCTATATTTACCTTGACGTGAATGTTCCGATGTGTCAAGGTTTCTGTACAAGCCTCCATACGTATTCAGCAAGCATTACCCTTTGAATCTTTCTTCCAATACCTTTATATCCTGATGAAACCTTTCACAGTGTTCATCTGAAACCGCTCCTAGGTTTTCTTTAAAAAAAATTGAGATGAGAGTGCAGAAAATGCAGCTTTAGTGACGTGTTAACGCCAATATTGTTAAAACCGATTAGCATGCTTTAAATACTTTCTGCATAGTTTTGTGCTTTTGAGTTTCCAAGGAATTCTGATATAACCAGCTGCATAAAGTCAAATGCTGTCTTTTGCATATCCGACAGATGACCATAAAATTCTTCATCTTGTAATAATTTTCTTATATCGGGTCCAACGAGCTTTCCTAGAAAAGGTAGTTTACATTAAATGAAAAAAATTATTCCTTAATCCGTAATTTACCTTTTTTTAATTTTGCTGCAGATAATCTGGAGAAAATTGTTTGAATGCGTTTGAAGCATATCCTTGTGTATTTAAGATTTTAATAAAATTTTTCACCATGCCCAACTTAATATGCAGCGGTGGAAGTATGACCTTGTCTTTTGTGACAAGAGATTCATGGATTACATTTAAGTCACCAATAATATATTCTTTACGTTCTTCGAAATATTTAATATGATAATGGCTGCTGGTAGTACGTGAATCCCATTTACAAAGAAAGCACATATATTTTGTGTATCCTGTTTGCATTCCAGTCAATAATGCAATCATTTTGAAGTCTGCGCATACTTCCCATTTATATTTATAGTATTCAATTTTATTTAAGAGATTCGAAATATTTGCGTATCTTTCCTCCTTTTTTGTGGAATACGCAACCGGTATTGATGGATGCTGGATCGGCTTGTCTTTTTCTTGGCGATGTAACCTTTACATCGGCTTTTATTAAATTCCTGTTTTTCAATCTAGAACATATTTCAGCTTTCTCTTTTGTTAGTCCTAAATCTCTTACAAGATATTCAAAATAAGCTTGGTCTATCAAATTAGGACATATGTTTAAACCACCAGGAGGCAAGTAACTTATATCTGATATGTTTTCAACCGCCGCTGTTATTTCTGTATTGGCGTATGTCATATTGGCCGAAAATGTATGTGTAAGCGGTTGATTCACCGGAACACCTTCACAACGCACTTCTGGTAAAATGACATTATTTGTTGCTTCGTATGTCATTATCACGTAGTGCCTTTGGCTTCTACCAAATTTGTAATTTACGCAGAAATAGCATGTATCTGATTTGTGATTTTCAGGTTCAATCCATACAATAGGCGCAGAAAATGGCAGCGCCTTAGTACTGCCTTTGTACCAGGTCAAAAGACCACTTTCGCGGGTAGTACATACAGTTTTTGGTATCCAAGCTTCACATAAAAATCGTATTCCAAAGAAAAGAAAATATGGTTCTTCAATTGTAGGGAATATCTTTCTTCTGCTTTGAAGGTGCGTAAAATGTCCACAAATAAAACAAAACCAATCTCTTAATTTGCAAACAGAATCCGCCATACTTATTTAAGCTTTAATTGTTCTTTTTTTATATTAATTTTAGTAAAAATCACAAGCGATATGTACTGCTTAGTAAGTCAATTATGCTTAATTTTATCACACCCGATTTGTAAGTCACAGCTGACTAGACGCGAGAACTCAGTGTTTGGCCCGGCCGAACTTTACGACGTTTTCACATACTCTGTATATGTTGGCGTGCAATTTTTTTATCAATCGTAAAGAGCTTTATTTACAACAATGGTGTCTTTGGTGACCCCCAATGAAATTTTCCGCCAAACATTTTCGTAAAATATTTTAATCCTTAAATGTCCTTTTTTAAAGGATATTTTTTGATTTTCTCGAAAAAAGGGTCAAATTGAGCCATAAGAAACTCATACGTGCTGGACCATAAGTTTGTCCTACAAAAATGATCTACTCAACATACCCTTTCAGAATTATGGGGTCGCTATTCTGTTCCATTCAAAAAGTCTTCATTTGTTGGACAGTATAATCCAAGATTGAAGGCACCCACATTCGATGGAAGTATTCCATTTCAAATTTTCAAACTTCAGTTTGAAAAGACAGCAATGGCCAATAACTGGAATGCAGCGGACAAAGTGGCGTCCTTGTTTGTATCATTGAAAGGACCTGTGGCAGAAATCCTTCAGACTATGAGGCTTTGATGAGTGCGATAGAAAGAGATATGGTAGTGAGCACCGGAAATAAATATATCAGCTGCAAAATAGCGGTCAGAAAATGAACAAGTCATTGCAAGAGTTCGCAACTGAAATAGAACGACTGGCTCATTTGGCAAATGCAGATGCACCTGTGGATTATGATGTGATGTGGACACCAAACATGCTATGTCAGAGTAGTGAATGAATTCAACACGCCTATAAGTCTGAAGAAAGGAGCAGTAATTGGACAGTGCCAGAATATAAGTGCAATATCACGATGCGAACGGTCACAACAGAAGCCTACTATTGAGCCACAGCAGATAAGTCCTACACTCCTAAACAATTTGCTGAACGAGGTGCATGGAAATGAAAAACTAAAAGTAGAAAAACTATTAGAAAAATACGCATCCATATTTGCAAACGAAGGAAACAACACAGAAAGAACTGCCATTGTCAAACATCGCATGAATACCGGAGACGCCAAACCATTCCGACATGCTCCGCGTAGGATTCCACTAGCAAAACGTGAGGATACTAAAAAAATTATTGAAGACATGCACAAAAACGGTGTAATCGAACCTTCAATAAGTCCATGGAGCTCACCTATCGTCTTAGTTAAAAAGAAAGATGGYAACACCCGTTTCTGCGTAGATTATAGGAAGTTGAATGATGTCACAAASAAAGACAKTTATCCTCTMCCGAGAATCGACGATACATTAGACACCTTGTCTGGAGCGAAATGGTTTTCTACATTAGATCTACAAAGTGGATATTGGCAAGTCGAAATTGATGAAAAGACCGCTTTCAGTATGGGCGACAGGTTATGGGAATTCTCTGTGATGCCATTTGGGTTATGTAATGCGCCTGCAACGTTCGAGCGACTGATGGAATATGTGTTAAAAGGACTCAACTGGAAGACATGTTTGGTGTATCTTGATGACATTATCATCATGGGAAAAAGTTTTGATGAGCATCTGAAAAATCTAGAGGAAGTCTTTCAGCGAATAGCATCAGCCGGATTACGCTTGAATCCCAAAAAGTGTTCATTATTGAAGAAGCTGGTCACATATCTCTGACATAAAGTGTCAACTGAGGGGATTCACACCGAGGAGGGAAAAATAAAAGCAGTTAAAGATTGGCCTCGACCCACCAACGTACATGAACTCCGCAGCTTCCTCGGCTTATGCACGTATTACCGCCGTTTTGTAATTAGATTTGCGAACGTGGCAAAGAAGTTTACATGATTTAACAAAGAAGAATCGGGCGCGTGCATGATGGATCGAAAGATTACAGAATTACGACTTCGAAACAAAACACTGAAAGGGGATTCACCACAAAAATTCGGATGAATTATTACGTCGCCCTTGTCCACTGGAATGTAAACATTGCTCCAAATCAGAAGGAAAAGAAGGTATAATCGACGTGCGATTACTGAATATAGAACCTGAAGATGATTGGACTCCTCACCGCATCAGAATCAATCAGCTGGAGAACAAATAAGTAGCGAGAGTCCAACTGCAAAAGCATATTGGGACCAATGGAACAGCATAAACTTCGTTAATGGATACCTTCATCGTACCTGGGAAAGCGAAGATGGCAAACAGTCTCGTCTGCTGATCATAGTACCCAAGTCCATGATCCCGAAAATATTGAAAGAATATCACAGTGGCCCTAGTGGAGGGCACCTTGGAATTACAAAAACTTTAGAGAAGATTAAACAACGGTTCTACTGGATTGGTTGTCGAGATTTATTAGCAGAATGGATAAGTAATTGTGTAAAGTGCATGGCAGCTAAAGGTCCTAAAGTCAAAAGTCCCGGTAGGCTGCAACAGTACAACGTGGGATCACCAATTGAACGAATTGCAATGGATGTTGCAGGTCCGTTCCCAACCAGTACGGCCGGAAACAAACATCTACTGGTTGTCATGGACTATTTCAGTAAATGGCCGGAAGTATGCCTTACCAAACCAAGAAGGGAAGACAGTACCCGAAGCGTTTGTAGAAAATTGGATAACGAGGTTCGGAGTGCCCGCGTTTGAGAAGCCGAAGACGAGATACTGAATTTCGGTATCTGCAGTATTTTTTAACTTTTGTAAATTSATTTTAAGACCATCATTTTCTTTTAAGATCATCCATTTCATTTTATTGTGTTCATTTGGTAAATTTCTAATAAAACTTGGTGAACCTTGGATGCATTTGTGACTTGTGGATGGAATCCTACATATATATATATATTTGTATTACATACATATCAAATTCAACAACTAAAAGTTAAGCTTTCCATTAAAGTTGAAATACATCCTCTGGATAGTTTTTTATTATATTCAGGTAATTGCTCACTTTTGGTACGGACCGCCTTTTCGTTTTAAATCACTTTTTAGTAAAAGATTCTTCTCTTTACTTGTTTAATCCTTTTTTATTGTAATTCAATAAAGTATTGTCACCCTGAGCTTCCTGGTTATCAATAATTACGTTAATTAAAAATTCCATTTCTCTGGCGTTCGTAAATGCGAAAAAATTCTTCGCAACACAATCGCAATGGCAAGCAGTAGAATCAGCTGATTGTGCAGTAGCAACCACAGCCGGCGAGAATGCAGCAGGGTTGCACAAAATTACTGCGTTTACGAAGTAACCCTAAATTAAACACTTTGAAAATACATACATATATAAATGCTAAAATACAAAATCATTAATTAATTTACATAAACATTTATTTTGCCAAAATATGTTCGCACAGTTCAATGAAATTTCATTTCACACTAATTTC
>NW_017534623.1:27720-29447 GCF_001853355.1 Bactrocera latifrons
AGTGCAAGCAAAAATGAGAATATACAAAAATTCAATTATGTACAAATCATAGAAAACCGTAACATATGTATATGGATGTAAGAATTGATGTGCATTTGCATGTGGGGGCAAGTTGGAGTCATTTGACCAATTTCGATATTGGCTTCCGGTTTCAACCACTTCGAGCGTTGTTGTAGGCTAAGAATATAGTCGTGTGACCATATGCCCCAAAAACGCTGCTTCAAATACGTCACCCGCTGCCATTGTGTTAAAGAAAATACTGCGTTCATATTGACGGTTTTATCTGGCATCGATATTAATGAAGTTCCAATCAATAGATGAGCCGGAGTTAGCTCGATATTAATGAAGTTCCAATCAATAGATGAGCCGGAGTTAGCTTATTGTTAACAGCGACTTAGTTGAAAACACGAAATATATATGCAGCGACGCGARGTAATCGGTAGTACGATGAACAGCGGTTGATGATGATATTGATGATGTTTCCCTCGTTGCTGCTTTTGCTACACTTGAGGTTGATTCCTTTCCGTCGTTCCAAATCTTGGATTTCAAGGCTATGTTCCTTCTTCCTTATGGGCCATTCCGAAGAATTTTTCTTTAGAAAATCTGGTCCAGAGAACCAAATCGTACTTACAAGATCCTGAGCGCTACAGCCGCGTGAAACGATGTCTGCAGGATTTTGTGTACTTGGTATGTGTTTCCAACTAATGCCTTCTGAAATTTCCTGAATCCTATTGGCAACGAAGCAATTTAATGTTGCCGAATGAATTTTGAGCCACTTAAGCACGATCTCTGAGTCAGTCCAAAAATTTATGTCAGTGCAAAATTTTAATACCTTATCCTTGATTTTTTGCCAAGTCCTACTCAGTAACAGTGCTGCACATAACTCCAAACGAGGAAGCGATTGTGCTTTAATCGGTGCCACTTTAGATTTAGCAATAAGTAACGTAGTTTTGTAAGTGTCGTTTGCAATAGAACGTTCATAAATGCAGCACCCATATGCGCGCGTTGATGCATCTGCGAAGCCATGAACTTTACAGCGAGAATTTGATGTTGTTTGTACATGACGAGGAACTTCGATTTTATTAATAAAATTTAAATCGGCTTTAATCTGTAACCAAATGTTATGGCGATCGGTAGGTAGTGTTTCATCCCAATTTAAACGACGAAGCCAAATTTCTTGCATTCATATTTTGCCACGTATAATCATGGGGCTCAGTAAACCGAGGATATCGAAGATTTTGGAAATAATTCATAAAACAGATCGCTTTGTAACTGACTGCATATCTGGTAATTCATAGCGATAACAAAGGGTGTCAGCTGAAGGTTTCCATGACGTGCCTAAAGCTTTGGTAATGTTTTCTTCAGTTATTTTAATTACAACTTCATTATAAGATGCGTCAGATAATTGTGTAGAATTCGGGTGCCATTTAGTCAGAGAAAGACCATGAGAACGAAGAACCTCTATGATTTCCATTTTTAGTTTTTGTAAGTTGTTTATGCTATCTGCACCAGTCAACAAATCGTCAACATAAAAACTTTCACGAATAGCAGACGATGTTAGAGGAAAGGCAGCTTTATTAACATCAGCAATATGAAATAAACTGCGAATGGCTAGGAAAGGCGCAGAAGCTAAACCGTAAGTTACAGTTTTGAGTTGAAACAACTGTAAGGGCTCATAAGACTCATTTCTCCACAAAATGAGTTGATATCGTTGATCTTGTTCGTCA
>NW_017534623.1:29632-40701 GCF_001853355.1 Bactrocera latifrons
GATTAGTTCTGGTTGAATTGTTGCTCCAACCATGAGTATTTCATTTAATGAATGATCAGAACTCGTGCGCGCAGAGGCGTCGAATACAACCCGAAGCTTGGTAGTAGTACTTTGTGGACGGAGTACACAATGATGTGGAATTATATAGTGTGAGTTATTGAAATCAAAGTTTTTTATGGCAGCAATGTGCCCGAGTTCAATATATTCTTTTATGAAATCCGCATACATGTTATTTAGTAATTTATTGTTAGATAGACGTCGTTCAAGAGCAAGAAATCTCTTTCTGGCATTTTGGAAAGAGTTGCCTAATATTGTCGGTGAAACCTTGAATGGTAACCGTACCTGTACAGTCCATCATTTTTCACTTGAACGTTTTCAATGAAGTGGTTTTCACATGAACTTTCTTCTTCGGACAATGTTGTTTCCTTTTCAGTGAAATTTTCATTTTCCCAAAAACGTTGAAGAATCGAATCGACATTGCAAATGGATGGGCGGGAATTTGAAAGCCTTTCAAAATTACCCTCTACAATCCGACCTAATTTGCTGTTTTGAAGGCGTGGTAAGCCGTTTTCAAGTGAAATGGTGCCTTCTTGAAGGCTCTCAAAAAATATTTCTGCATTGAGCAATAAATCTATATGTTGCGGTTTGTAGAAGTATGTATCCGCAAACTGGAGATTGCTGGGAATATTCCATTTAGAAGTATTTATAAAACTACAAGGAATTTGTGTTGTAATATGTTTAGCTATAACGAATTCCGACATACAAGTAAAATCTCCAATACGAGATTTAATTTTCGCATTTACTGCGTACTTTGAATTAGAACGAATATCTGAAATACCTGATATTTCCTGATATGAAAAAAAAACCTTTTAAGCTGCAATCGCTTTGCTGCTTCTTCGGTGATGAAATTCAATTCGGAACAGGAATCCAATAACGCGCGAGCTGGCTGCATCACTCCAAATTTATCCTGTATGTAAATTAAAGCTGTCGATAATATCGCTCTTTTACGTGTGTATGCGATGAGTGAAACCGATGGATTAGGTGGTGACTGATGCGATGGATTCGACGAATCAAATGACACAGATGTATTGTCTTTCCCCTTAAGTTCTAATGTTTGTGCAAATGGATAATTTGTAGTTCCAACGGTGGCGAAATTAAGATGAGAGTGGTGCGATTGATGACATACACGGCAACGAGATTTTGATGGGCATTTAGATACGGTGTATCCTTTTCATAAGCAATTGATACAAGCTCCTGCTTGCTTCACCCAATCAAAACGCATCTTAGTTGTTAACTGTAGAAATGAAGGACAATTGTTTAGGCTATACTCTATATTATTGCAATGTATACAAGTCGACATCGCATTAACGAATGAATTTGCATTTTTCTTACCGTGTAGCTTACAATCTCGCTGTGTTACCTTTAAGTTTTCACCATTTGAACAGGTTTCTAAATACTGACAGTGCCGATTCAGCCACTTGTAGCAATCATCCCACGATGGCAAGTGATCAAACTCTTGCTTCTGATTGTATCCTGATTTAGAATCAGAATCAATTTTGGTTAAGATGATATGAATTAGCATTGAATTCATTATGTCACTTTCTGAGCCCAACGAGAGCAATGAACCTCGAAGCGCTGCATCAATGTCAATAATATTTCGTAAACTTGCTGCGTCAGATTTTTTCAAGACGTTGTTATCGTATCTTTCCTTGAGCCGCTGTATAGCCTTCGGGTAATTATCTTCGAAGGGTTCGATGCTGCTAAGGGCTGGTCCTGAAAGACAGTTTAAAAGATAATTAAATTTGTCCACCTTTGGCATTGTTGGATCATCATGCACCATATTACAAAAAGTGCGGAAAAAACGTTTAAATTCCGCATATTTTCCGTCAAATTTAGGCAATTTGAGTGAAGGCAATCGATTATGGTAACTGCTAGTATTTCCAAAGGTTGCTGCGTTGAAAATGTTAGTGTTTAACTCAGAAACGCGGTTTCTGGGGTTGATAAACGAAAGTATTTTAGATTTTGTTGAAATGTACGTTTCTTCAATTTCTGCTCTGGATTGATCTGAGGGAGAAAGAGCTTCAATATTATTTTGGGTGTCACAAATGTGTTGAAAGTAGGACTCATCAATTTGTAGTCGACATTCGAGAACATGCGTATCACTGTCGACTTCTTCACAAGCAATTCGTTGCTTTATACTATGCAGGTTGCGAAGAATCGTTGAACGCGTTTGAATTAGCGAGGAAAAAGGCGATTGTTCCTCATTAGCCATGTTAGGCACATTGGCTTTACTGTTGTTAGGCATTTCAAGGCACGAAATAAATATATATACGAGTATCTGAGCAGTGAAATGTACTGTAAAGAGTCCCGTATCCTTGCACGGAGACTGCGACGAGTTGACGAACTGTCGGTAACTTCGACAGATGTTGATGAGGAGATCTCGAACGTACGTTAATAAAACCATGTGTAATCTGGAGGTACGATTACAGCGGCAAGTACGATTATGTGTGGCAAGAATTGCTATCTGCGCTTATACAGAATTTGCCCGGGTACAACAATCCAAATGATCCGTTGGTGGATACCGCTACACAGCTTCTGATGATGAGATGATATGGGCAAATTCCATGTAGTTGAACAAACGCAGAGCCAGTTCATGCCAGTATTACATAAAACTAATTATTTAAATTAACTTGGACATTAATCTATTGGCTTTGATCGAAAATATTAAATGTAGAACACATGTCCTGTCACGGTCGCCAAATTATGTAGGAGCCCAATAATAAATTAATGTCGTGTTAACAAATTAATTTTTATTTAATTTTAAGTTTACATTAATTTTTACTTTAACTTAACACGCCTAATGCTTTACTAATAATGTCTTAATATTATGCTAGCACCGGTTTTTATCCCTTCTTGTGCTTAATTTTCTCATTAGCTATGTAAGCTTATGTGCTTATGAGGTCGCAGTTATGAAATGCGTATGTTTGTGCATATGTATATATGTACCTGCTTGCAAAGTGCAAGCAAAAATGAGAATATACAAAAATTCAATTATGTACAAATCATAGAAAACCGTAACATATGTATATGGATGTAAGAATTGATGTGCATATGCATAAGCGGCGTTCTCACAAAGGTGAATAGCCTAATTCATGGTCACGGTAATCCGATTTTGCACAGTGACATGCTTCTGACCAAACAGTCTCGTATCAAGTTATCTATGACGGGAGCACACCTGCATCATTAATTTGGTTATTTATTATAAGGAGAAACTATTGAAATCTTTTTAAAGTATATTAGAACAACTGACTTTTGACCTTTTAATATCCAATAAAAGGATTTAAGCTTGTTACCTCTCAATCATTAAATGCTTTTAATCATTTTCCATTGAAAATAATACTATGACGCTTCAAATTACAAAAGGCTTCATCAAATACCTTTAAATTTCACAAATTTATTTCATTTTCATTGTTTTACATTTTTTATAAGTGGTCTTGAACGATGCAACAAACCCGTTTACATATTTTTTTTGGTAAGATTTCAATCTGGCCATCGCTCGTTTCCAATTGATAAACGTCAAAACCTACTGAACTCGATTAGTTGTCAAAGTTCAGTAGGCTTTGACGTTTAGCAATTGCTCTCTCACTTCCAGTGAGAGAGAAGTTAAACATCTCTTTATCTCTGCCTGCCCATTATCCCCTTCGCATTGCGAACATACATATAAACGTATATTTGTACATATTATCATACGGCATAGAATCTGCCTGTAATTTTATACCCTACTACAAGCTATAATTATATTATATGTATATACAGCTGTGTTCATTGAAATAGCAGTGCAGATGAAATGTATGTTCTAGATGGATAAATTCTATTATAAAGACCAATATGTGATAAAAAGTGTTTTAGAAGTGATAAATTATTTATTATGACCTATTATATATTTTGACCTAAAACTTATTTTGTGCTAATTTATTCTATATTTTTTAAGTACGAATGAATAATAAAATAGATGCGCTAATTTGTGCTGTTCACTGAAATAGCAGTGTTAACGAAAAATAATAAAAATGTCAACATAACTCATTAATTTACGCTATTATACTAAATAATATTCTAGTATTATCCTAATACTTGTGTATCCTTTATTAATTACAGCTTCGCACCTACGAAGCATGGAGTGTTCTCTTCGTGTGTTTGAATCGTTATCCTGCTGGAATGTCTTTTAAGGGCATATTCCACCTGGCATATGGCAGCATAACGTTTCTTAATATCTCCACGTACACATTTTAATCCATGACCCCATCGAACATATGTATCATCTGTCCAAGGGATATTACTCCACTTTGAAAGTATCCACTTCAAATGGCTTTTGGCAAACTCCAATCGGACTTTGATATATCTTTGACTAAGTAAAGGAACCTTTTGTGGGCTTCGCGCATTCAAATTTTCATTCCTCAGTTGTCGTCGAATGGTTACGACACTGATCCCCAACTTCAGCTCCGCATTTTATTTTCCTAGAGGATGCAAAAGGATTGTTTTTGTTGAAACGCATTATGCGTCGAGTCTCTAAATTTGTAGTTTTGCGTAAGGCACCACGTTTTTCGGACTTCAATTCATAATTTAAGGCATTGTATAATATCTTGGCAGAACATTTTTAACGACTCGAGCAGTGATGTCCTGTACCCACTAAAATTTAAAATTTTTCATTGTTGTAGTCTATTGTCATTTGCTGAACTATGTCAATATCGTCATATATCTCTTACAGCCAATCGTTCCATCAAATTCGATATTCGCCGTGGCAAAGGACCATAAATCCTTCTCAGAACATTTCTCTCGAAATTTCGCAACGTCGACTCATCCGTTGTTATCATCGTCCAAGCCTCTGCATCATATAGCAGGACGGGTATTATGAGTGACTTATAGAGTTTGGTTTTTGTTTGTGTTTTTGTTTGAGAGGAGTTTGTTTCTCAGTTGCCTACTCAGTTCGAAGTAGCACCAGTTGGCAAGAGTTATCTTATGTTGGATTTCCAGGCGGACATTACTGGTGATGTTTACGCTGGTTCCAAGATAAACGAAATTATCTACGACTTCAAAGTTATGACTGTCAACAGTGACGTGAGAGCTTAGTCGCGAGTGTGACGACTATTTGTTTCATGACAGGAAATATTTCGTCTTGCCCTCGTTCACTGCCAGACCCATTTCCTTTGCTTCCTTGTCCAGTCTGGAGAAAGTAGAACTAACGGCGCGGGTGTTGAGGCCGATGATATCAATATCCTCGGCATATGACAGCAGCTGTACACTCTTATAGAAGATTGTACCTTCTCTATTTAGTCTGCAGCTCTAATTATTTTCTCCAGAAGCAGGTTGAAAAAGTCGCACGATAAGAAATCGCTTTGTCTGAAACCTCGTTTGGTATCGAACGGCTCGGAGAGGTCCTTCCCGATTCTGACGGAGCTTTTGGTGTTGCCCAACGTCAGTTTACACAGCCGATAAGTTTTGCGGGGATACCAAATTCAGACATCGCTGCATAAAGGCAGCTCCTTTTCGTGCTGTCGAAAGCAGCTTTGCAATCGACAAAGAGGTGGTGAGTGTCGATTCTCCTTTCACGGGTCTTTTCCAAGATTTGGCGCATGGTGAATATCTGGTCAGTTATTGATTTACCAGGTCTGAAGCCACACTGATAAGGTCCAATCAGTTTGTTGACGGTGGGCTTTACTCTTTCACACAATACGCTCGATAGAACCTTATATGCAATGTTGAGGAGGCTTATCCCACAATAGTTGGCGCAGATTGTGGGGTCTCCTTTTTTGAGGATTGGGCATAGCACACTTAAATGCCAATCGTTGGGCATGCTTTCGTTCGACCATATTTTACAAAGAAGCTGATGCATGTTCCTTATATTATAACAACTCGTCCGGCAATCCATCGGCCCCCGCCGCTTCGTTGTTCTTCAGGCGGGTAATTGTTATTCGAACTTCTTTCTGGTCGGGCAATGGAAAGTCTGCTCCATCGTCATCGATTGGGGAATCGGGTTCGCCTTCTCCTAGCCTTGTGCGTTCACTGCCATTCCGCAGGCTGGAGAAGTGTTCCCTCCATAATTTAAGTATGCCCTGGGCATCGGTGACTAGATCACCTTTGGGGGTTCTTCAAGGGTATACACCGATCTTGAAACCTTCTTTAAGCCGCCGCATTTTTGCGTAGAGTTTTCGAACATTACCCCTGTCGGCCAGCTTATCAAGTTTTTCGTATTCACGCATTTCGGCCTCTTCCTTTTTCTGTCTGTAAATGCGTCTCTCTTCCCTCTTCAACTCTCGGTATCCATCCCATCCCACACGTATTGTGGTCGATCGTAACGTTGCGAAGTAGGCTTCCTGTTTTCTCTCCGCTGCGACACGGCACTCTTCGTCGTACCAGCTATTCTTTTGTACTTTCCAAAAACCAATGGTTTCGGTTGCAGCTGTACGTAAGGAGTTTGAAATGCCGTCCCACAGTTCCCTTATACCGAGTTGTTGACGAGTGCTCTCAAAGAGCACGAGTGCAAGCCGAGTAGAAAATCGTTCGGCTGTCGGTTATGATTGCAGCTTCTCGACGTCGAACCTTCTTTGTGTTTGATGGCGTGCGTTATTTGCTGCACAGAGGCGGGGCGAATCTTGGCTGCAACAAGGTAGTGGTCCGAGTCGATGTTATTACCTCGGAGCGCACGCACATCTAAAACACTGGAGATGTGTCTTCCGTCAATCACAACGTGATCGATCTGGTTGTGGTTTTTCGATCCGGAGACAGCCAAGTAGCTTGATGTATCTTCCTATGCTGGAATCTAGTACTACAGATAACCATATTTCGGGCCCCGAAGAAGTCGATCAGCCTCACCCCAATTGGGCATGTTTCCTCGTGGAGGCTGAATTTTCCGACCGTAGTGCCAAAGATACCTTCTTTGCCCACCTTGTCATTAAAGTCGCCAAGCACGATTTTGACATCGTGGCGGGGGTAGCTCTCATAAGTGCGTTCCCAGCACTCATAAAAAGCATCTTTGGTCATATCGTCCTTCTCTTCCGTCGTGGCGTGGGCGCAAATCAGCGATATATTGAAGAACCTCGCTTTGATGCGGATTGAGGCTAGACGTTCATTCACCGGAGTGAATGATAGTACCCGGCGACTAAGTCTCTCTGCTACCACAAATCCCACACCAAACTTGCGTTCTTTTATATTTCCACTGTAGTAAATGCATCAAGGACCTACTCGTCTCTGTCCCGTCCATCGAATTTCTTGGACGGCGGTGATGTCAGCTTTTAGTTTTAGGAGGGCATCAAGCAGTTGGGTAGCGGCACCTTCCCTATTAAGGGACCGGACATTCCAGGTGCAGGCCCTCAAATCATAGTCCTTAATTCGTTTGCCATGGTCGTCATCAAAAGTGGGGTCTCTTATCGTAGGCTGCTAAAAATTTTTCATTGCGGTGTTTTTTTTACGTGGCGGGTCCCAAACTCAGCGCACAATCCTATGTAGAGGATATTTCGGCTTCTCACTTTAGCTCGAGTTCAAACGGATGTTCTTAGGCTACCCAGAGGATACTTGGTCAAAGACCGGAAGTCGTGAGCTGCTTGAGTCATATGTAAAAAAATCGTTTCTGGCACTCCCAAGTGAATGGCGATCAGAGAACTTTCCTCACTTGCGTGAACTTCTACACATAACTCCATCCTCCATATATGTAAGTGGTAATAATTAAAAGCTAATTTAAAACAATTACTAGAAATTTGTAAAAAAAATAAAAGTTAAAATATAATTGTTATATGTAAACATGTAAACTTCAAAACAAAAAAAAACACATATTAAATAAAAAGAAAAAAAAAATTCAGTTGTTTTATTTAAAAGAAAATCACTAATACGATATGCAGTGATAACCAATGAATAACAAAACAAATAACTCACAGCAGATGGCGCGATGACCATTGCACCAGTTTCCTGTGACCAATGAATAACCACACAAATAACCTATCGAATGGTTTTTTTTACCCCGTAGGTGACCATATCAATAACGAAAGAAACTATTGCGAATAAAAGATGGCTAACCTAACAATAGCCTATGAAACGGACACTGTTAACCAAATAGTAAGAGATATTTTTAGCAAAATAGTTTGCAAATTGTAAAAAGTATATGTAGCATTTGCGGCAAATCAATAAGAGAGAGCGAGTAAGTTAATCACACCGACGTGTAGTGAAAAAGGAGAAATAGTTACTTTTTTACCGAAGCTAGAACAAAAGTAACCAGTCGGATAATGAATGTATTAATTACTGATAGCCTACCTCACTTTTACCCATCTTGTAGGGCTACCGGCTGCATGGGCAAGCGTTGCAAAGGAGCTAGGTGCCACAAGAGAGTAATTATTGTCATTTGATTAGCCAATTTACCTAGCAATTAACCACGAATGCATTGCGTACCGTGCTCAACTGTTCCAAATTCGAAGCTTTGCTATATTCCTTTTTTGTTAATTAATTAATTGTTTGTATTATGTGTATTTTGTAAAAGAGCAATGTGAAAAGAGGTGGCGGGCTCTGCGGGATAGATACAGCCTGTCTCTTATACACATCTAGATGTGTATAAGAGACAGGTGCTCAACTGTTCCAAATTCGAAGCTTTGCTATATTCCTTTTTTGTTAATTAATTAATTGTTTGTATTATGTGTATTTTGTAAAAGAGCAATGTGAAAAGAGGTGGCGGGCTCTGCGGGATAGATACAGCAGAGAAGTTAGAAAAATGGAGGCACAATAAGGGAGTATGGCGGACGAAACGTGCCCACTGTTTGAAAGTATAAAAATCACAGAGAGGTTCACGACGCTGAGAACGTAAAAATATTTTTGGCTAACTCGGTCGAGATGAGGCAGTTTCCCCACTGCCAGTCCGGCAAGAAAAATCTTAAAAGTTGCGCTTGAACAGAACTGAGCATATAATTAAAATTATGCTCAGAAGTATAATTGCTATTACAGAGGTATGTTAGCTCTTTTGCTTATATTTGTATACGTTTATATGGAAACATGTGTATTCATATGAATTCGTTTTGTGCATATTGCATAGGTGCAATTGAAAACATTTTAATTAATTAATTTAAAGGAATATTTGTAGTTAATATGAAAATAAGGCCTACGTTTTTAAATATTTCTTATATTTGCTATATACATACTTATGTGTATACTTCATTACATATCGTATATTTTATCCCAACATACCAAAACGTTTTGGAAATAACTTGTAACAAGCTTGCTGCCCTAAGCCTTATACTTAGGAAACTGTAGTGACTACTGTTGTGAAAGGCTTTTTAATTATTATAGAATAAGGAAAAACGATCCCTCGCTATAAGCTTAGTAGTCGAAGTAGCTTAGAAGTCTAATTATAGAACAAGCTTACTGAAAGAATAATTTTCTAAACATGCTTACAATAAGCTTAGTTTAGCAAATGTTTATAAGCTTGTGAAAAATTTAAAATAGTAAGCGTTTTTAAATTGTTGTATTGTTATTTCTCATTTATTTCATTTCATTTGAGATTACAGTTGAGCAAATTTTTTTTTATTTATATTGGAAGAAAGACTTACCCTTCGTCCATTCCGACAACATGACCTAGCCAGCGTAGCTGCTGTCTTTTAATTCGCTGAACTATGTCAATGTCGTCATATATCTCGTACAACAAATCGTTCCATCAAATGCGATATTCGCCGTGGCCAACGCGCAAAGGACCGTAGATCTTTCGCAGAACATTTCTCTCGAAATTTCGCAACGTCGACTCATCAGTTGTTATCATAGTCCAAGCCTCTTCACCATATAGCAGGACGGGAATTATGAGTGATTTTTGGTTTTTGTTTGTCGAGAGATTACTTTGCTTCTCAATTGCCTACTCAGTCCAAGGTAGCACCTGTTGGCAAGAGTTATCCTGCGTTGGATTTCCAGGCCGACATTGTTCGTCGTGTTTACGCTGGTTGTAAGATAGACGAAATTATCTACGACTTCAAAGTTATGACTGTCAACAGTGACGTGAGAGCCAAAACGCGAGTGCGACCACTATTTGTTTGATGACATGAGATATTTCGTCTTACCCTCGTTCACTGCCAGACCCACTTCCTTTGCTTCCTTGTCCAGTCCGGAGAAAGCAGAACTAACGGCGCGGGTGTTGAGGCCGATAATATCAATATCATCGTCATACGCCAGCAGCTGTACACTCTTATAGAAGATAGTACCTTCTCTATTTAGTTCTGCAGCTCGAACTATTTCTCCAGAAAAGTTGGAAGAAAGAAATAAATCCATGATTTGCATTCTTGCATTCTTTTTATCCGCTAGTATTATAATTTCAAATTGGAAGAAAGACTTTGTGTTCCGGATGAATTCATCCTCTCCAATTTCAATAGAAATTGCAGCATCTGAAAAAATTATGAAAAATAAATTAATATATACATTTCAAAAAAAACATTTAAGTCTTTACTTCTAATTGATTTCGATATACTTAGGCTGCGAACACTTTTTTTGCTCCGTCCCTTTCCAGCACAGTTTTTCCGCCAGTTCATCGACCAATAATTTTCTTCAACAATTTTTGGTAAAGTTGGGCTTTTTTCCAACAGTTTTGAGTTCCATTTCCTTTGATTAAAAATAAGAAAAAAAATGATTGATTATCGAACAAATTAATTTAGTATTTTAGTAAACTTACGAATGAAGCAAACAAATTTGGATCTTCCTGTAGCTGTTTTTCCAAATTTAAAAAATCCTCCATTGTTTGAAATGGCTGTTGTGAGATGACCAATTCTATATTATATCAGTCCTGTTTTAACTCACTGACTTCCTTACGCAGAGATTTGACCTCCTGACGCAATAAAGTTATCTCGTTCGTCAATCTGATCACGGTAGAGGAGGAGTAGAGTCACTATCAGCTGATGTTATGTAAACAAAGCCACAGCTGAGAGGTGACACTGTAGAAACGTCAAGGGGAGTTCGGGGTTGAGTTTCTCTTGATAAACCAAGATGGCCGACTTTTAACCGGAAAATGGTTGCATTGTGTTATTTTCTAAAAATTAATGGAAAAGTTGTCACAA
>NW_017534624.1:0-9226 GCF_001853355.1 Bactrocera latifrons
TCGCACAGTTCAATGAAATTTCATTTCACACTAATTTCGTCAGGTAATTATAGCTTTTTACTTCTGGCATCCCGCCTTTTCTGAAACCAACTGTCATAAATTCCCTGATCTCCATCGCTGTCAAATAATCAGGGAACGCGTTTGAAAGAAAAAGAGAGCCAATGCTAAAGTCTCGTATCATATTATCCATGAGTTTATTTCACACTGAAGACTAAATTCGAATGTACACATATATATGAGAGAAACTTGTTGCTCGCAGGCAACGGGATTTTACAGTTACGAATATTGCATTGTATAATATACATAAATATCTTGGTATTTCTAACACTAACGAAAGCAAATTAAATATCAAAATGGATCCGACTTGGGATTGAAAAAATAGTGCGATGATACCTAACTTTCGAATACAGCGTGGGTATAAAATAAATAAAATTATGAAACCTCATTAATAAAATTTCTTTGAATATGTCCTGCGTAATAGAGGTTTAACGTAATCATGTGTGGAATACAATGCTCGCGACAGACTGCAAACGACATCTGTCAAATATTAAAATACACACGTTCTAATGGAGGGACCTATTTTGATAGCTGTACGACGGCAGGCCGACAGTTGTCGTTCTCGCTAACTTCAATTTTACCCTATATTTGCCAACGACAGTAGGAAGACAGTAGAGTTGACATTAGAATGGAAGATAGAGAGATTAGGTAGAGTGGTGATGCCACTAATATGTAAAATGTAAAATTACTCAAAGCTCAAACAAATCTGACGTTATTTTAAAAATAAAAGCATAAAATGGCTCTGTTACATCATTTATAATAACAATTGATAATTTAAAACAAATAAATTTACCTATTTACTTATTTTTTGCTTAAAAATTTCACTTTGAACAAAATATTAWAMTTWCATTGAAGTGCAAGGTATTAGTATGGCCACAACGAAATTGTGTACATGCAAAATGGACAACTGTATTGTTTTGTGTACATGCCGGTCATTGTTATGTTGCTACCCTCTCACAAACGTTCATGTAGTAGGATTCATAACGCCGTTTTCAGTTCACAGTCGTGCTGCTGCAGTCGGTCGCCAGCATTGTGTTCCGCACATCAGACGTCAAAGCAGTGCCTCTAGTGCTACAATTAGCAACCACACTATCACTTTTGGCTACACTGTCTCGAATAAACGACATTGATTTACCAAATCATTATTTTACCTGCTAGGAGTGGTTTCTACAGCAACATGAAATTCCTGTAGGTAAATGAAGACTTCATACAAATAATTATATTACTAAATAATTGTACAACTAATTTGTAGTTATTGGTTAGGTTGATGGTACGCTTCACTACTTCGAATTGCAAACAGAATATTACATATGCTCAATATTTTCATGTTCTGCGATCAGATATAAACCAGTTTTAACCAATATTAAATTTTTTTCCACTCATGCTCCATTTTATTTCCTGTTTGATTCACGCCACTGTAAATTTCCGAAAATGTTACGTTATTTTGTTTTTTAGGTGACGATATGTATTCTAATGGAAAAGACTACCATAGCATCTACGCTTTAGGTCAGGGATAATGGGATGCCCAACTTATTCCAGTGTGAGAGCGCCTCAAAATAAGCGTTTTTTTTATAACATTTCCATTATGGCCAAATAAGAATTTTTGGACATTTTAAATTAAAGTACCCAACATTTATTACGATTGAAAATTTTTATATATTGGACTTTTAATATATGGCTAAACTACTTAATTCCTTAATTCCTTTTTTTATGATTTTATGGTATATTAACACAACTGACTTTCGATATTTCAATACTTAATAATGTGAATTAAGTCTGTTACTTCTCAATTATAAAATGTTTTTAATCATTTGCAATAGAAATATAATTCTATTATGCATCAAATTACAAAACGTTTCATGATATATATTTAAATTTTGCATTTTCTTTGATTTTCATTGTATTAAATTCTTATTAGCGATCTTAAACGGCGGCAATAAATTCCTCCGTTCACATATATTTTTGCTATAATTTCAATCTGGCCGTTCCAGTCATTCCTCGTCGTACATTATAAATTGAGRAAAATATTGCCTGTTAGTTTACATTTGTCACTAGTTGCAATTTAAAATAAATGTAAACCATGTACTTTATTACGTTAAAAAAAAGTTTAAGCATTGCGGAGCCATGCTTGCCTGTGTAGCAGGCGAATGCGTATCACCACATACACAGTTCGACCACAGCAGTCGACAGAAGGATCTTAACCGCTATATAATTTGTGCAAAGCGTGGAGCCCACAAAAAACTGAAACATGTTATACTCTCGAAACATGTTATAACTCGAGCAAGAATCAAAGTCCAAGAAGTTCCATCAGGCGGMAATTTTCATATTACAATCGCTAATAGAAGGCAAGTTAGAAAAAGCGATTACCTCAAAATTTTTTCCAACTAATGTTAACTGTTGGTGGTGAAAAATGGTGGAGGTTTATGTGCGTCTGTGCTTATTCAAAAAATTGTTTGTTATTCTTATAACGGAATTTTGCACATAAAACCAAAAAGTTAGATATTTAAAAATGTGGTGGTGTATATATATACATATGTACAAGATATGTACATATATAATTAAAATTTTTTGTCAGCGTRTATATATATATACGAATATACGAAAAAAAGTTTCTGAGAATAATTTTGCCGCGGGAATTTTTAAAGTTTGGAAAGCCAACTTTTTGAATATATGATGGTTATTTTTGACAAACGAAAATTAGCTGTTGAAATTTTAGGGAGATAATAAAAGAAGTGGTCAAAGAGGTGGGTCCTTCACTTGGTGTGAGGATGCACGAAGTTAGGCCAATCAAGGGTGGTGGGACAGTTATTCGCACTCCCTCTGTTTTAGAGAGAGAGAGAGAGTGATGAAGAACAAGAAATGCGGGGAGCTGGGGTTGGACGTCTCTGTCAACCAGAAGTTGGGTCGTCGGGTTGTTGTCCAGGGGGTCCATACGAAGATCCCCTATGAAGAATTCATGGAAGAGCTGCTCCAGCTTTCAGCCCGGCGTCCCAGAGGTCGGACGTGAGGATGGTCAGTCGTSCCTGAGCGGTGACCACTGACGGTAGCACCAATGGCGTTCTTGAGGTTACGGACAAGTTGATGTCCACCCTTTGGAGGCAGGAAGGTGCTACATGAAGTGGTTCTCTTTCAGGGTGCGACCGGATAGCCACGTCGCTGGCTGCTTCACACAGCCTTGAAGAGGATGACTGTCAGGCGATTGAGGCGAAGGTTTCAACGCGCCCGACAGTCCAATTCTGATAGGCTTTCCCAGCTTAGGTATGAATTTAGTTGTGCGGATAGGGAGTATAARSAGATSCTAGTTAAAGTTAAAGAGGAAGATTGGAGGAGTTTTGTGAGAAAGAATAGGAACGACCCATGGGGTCAGGTGTATAGGATATGCCGAGATCGTAGAAGGAAGGATGTCACCTCTCTCTCACCTCAAACAAAAGGGGTGAATGTTCCTTCATTAGATGATGGGAGGTTGGGGTACGCCTTTGGCCTGGTTAGGTCTAAACGGTCCCCAGGTTTTGATGGTTTGAACGGAGAGATGTGTAAAGCTTGTGGAAGTTCATTCCGGAATACCTGGAGGTCATTTATAATAAGTGCGTCTGGGAGGGATACTTTCAACGCGAATGGAAAATTTCTATGGTTGTTCCTCTCCTGAAGTCCCCCGATAAGATCAGGAGCGATCCTCGAGCTTATCAGCCTCAGTCTCCTCCCAGTACCTGGAAAAGTGCTGGAAAGGGTCATGGTGGAACGGCTTCAGGAGCTAACGCGGGGTATGTGGTCGGATAGGCACTTTCGGTTTAGGAAAGGACGCARTATAGAGGATGCTTGGTTTTATGTTCAGGATGTCGTTAGGGAGAATGTCAAAAAGTATGTCAAGGGGGAGGTGGACATATCCAGGCAAAAAATAATGCTTAAGGGCAGATTGTCACCGGTTCGTCCACCTATTGTTCGTGTGAATGGGGACTTRGGTCACATATCTGGGGTTGACCATTAGTGAAAGGATGTGTTTTACTCCACACTTGGCGTATGTGAAGGAGCGACTGCAGGCAACCGTAGGCAACATACGCCGCATTTCGGGTCTCGGACGTCGTGCTGTGCGCACCATATATCGTTGCTTGTTTCTTTCCTGTGCCACATATGGAGCTCCTGTATGGTGGAGGGAGCCACCACTGTCTGAGGGTCTCAAAAACTCCTCTCAAACCAGCGTTGTATGATGCTTGCTTGTTTGCCTGTTAGTCGCACCGTCTCACCGGATGCGATGCAGGTTTTATTAGGTGCACCCGCTACCTGATTGTCACACAGCGTGCTGTTGCATTCAAGTTAAGAAGGGGTTTGAGTGTGTCATTGCTGCGGGACGATTGGATTTCTGACGATGATGTGGAGAGGGAGGGATATCTAGGGAGCAAGAGGCTCCACACCTTCCTGTCCTTCCCGATTCTGATGGAGCTTTTCGTGTTGCTCAACGTCAGTTTACACAGCCGTATTAGTTTTGCGGGGATACCAAATTCAGACATCGCGGCGTAAAGGCAGCTCCTTTTCGTGCTGTCGAAAACAGCTTTGAAATCGACGAAGAGGTGGTGTGTGTCGATTCTCCTTTTCGGGTCTTATCCAAAATTTGGCGCATAGTGAATATCTGGTCGGTTGTTGATTTTCCAGGTCAGAAGCCACACTGATAAGGTCCAATCAGTTTGTTGACGGTGGGCTTTAATCTTTCAGACAAAACGCTATCTATTGAACTTTGTTCGTGATGTTGAGGAAGCTTATCCCACGGTAGTTGGCGCAGATTGGCGGATCTCCTGATTTGTGGATTGGGAAGAGCACACTTAAATTCTAATCGTTGGGTATGCTTTCGTCCGGCCATATTTTACAAAGAAGCTGATGCATGCTTCTTATCAGTTCTTCGCCGCCGTGTTTGAATAACTAGGCAGGCAATTAAAATATAAAAATTAGCTTATGTTTTATTTTGCAAATGTAAAACTGCATTACTTTGTCTTTAAGGGCCGTTTCAATGGCAGTGCGACGGGTCTCAATGGCATGCAGCTTCTGGATTATTTCTGAAATATATAAATGTATTTTTTTAAATACCTGCATGGACGCCAGACAACGGTGATGGTACCACAATTTTTTAAAGTTCTACTGAAAGAGCATAAACGAGATTATAAGATATTGTTTAAACACTTTATATTTAAATTCAAAATACAACTTGTATTAGGGMTCAACGGTTGTGAGCATTCCACTTCGAAATCCATTTCTTTTCATTCGATGAAAAATCATAAAAAAGTTGATGAATAAGTGGAACTAATAGAATTATATCATCTATAGGTGTGGAAAAATACTTATATTTAATATCTAATCTACTTAAAACTACCTCATTTTCTGATAATAGTATTTCTGTTTAGGAGTCACAAATTAACCTTTTTTACTTGCGAATCTCCTGAGATCAAAATGTATTAAGAAATTATGTATGTCAGCAGTAAGGACAAGACTGAATAAATAGTTTAAATAAATCAAAATGTAAATATCTTCTTCTGAAAAGACACACCTCATTTGCTTGAAGCAAGCTTATAAAAGCAGAACCGTAGGAGACCTCTTTATTTCATTTTAATTTTTAACAACCTACTTCGGAGCAGAAATGCGCACACTTTTTGAACTATATTAACTTTTATTCATTATAAAACACGCATGTTATTTCTATTTTAAACAATTATTAATTTGGATATTCTGCATACCAACAAATATCTTGGACGAATAAATGAACATTTTTAGTTATAGAGGAGGTTGTTCAGTTCAAGAATATATATAGTTATACTCACGGGAATATTCGAGATATTAGCCTTTAAAGTTGAAAATTGCCACTATTTGAAGACCGTATGTTTTCGATTTAAAATTAATTTTGCACTTTTATTGCACATTTTTATGTCCAATAACACTTTATTAATTCGTTTGAGTTTTTTTTTTAAATAATTCAATGGTTTTCTCGCTCAAACCGGTGGCAAATATAGTATGCTGTCTTATTCTAACAGAATGACATACAATTGTTATTAAATCCCTTTACACTAACAAATACTTTACAGGCTAACAAATACTTTTGTTACTTGTTAAGAGTAGATAAAATATTTTTTGTCTTTGAATTGTAAAGAGTAAGTCTGTTGGATTAAATGTTCTGGAAAGAGAATTGAAATCGTGACATATACGGCGGAATGGTTCGTTTAACACAGAATTTGTACAAGAAAATTTTGAAGGTAAAGGTATAAACTGCCTGGTACAGCGGGCGGGAACATTAAAATTAATATCAGATAACAGATGTGGGCTGCAAACTTACCCATTCAGGTGTTTTACAAGAAATTTCCAAGCATTTCCCTACGACTAGCGAGTGTTGGGATATTTATAAGTTTTAAACGGTTATTATAGGGAGAAGATTTAACCTGGAATCACAATGCAAATGATTTAAGACAAAAAGTAAAATTTGAACGGACTTTAACTTCTCCGAATGGACTTGATAACTAGGGTTTAAAACCACAGAAGCATACTCTAATATAGGCTTCACAAAGTATGCAAAAAGAATTTTTGTAGTAAGCGGATCTCTAAATTCTTTAGACCAGCGTTTAACAAAAGTAAGAGCATTTTAGCTTTAAAAACCATTGTAGATGCATGAAGATGAAAATTGAGTTTTGGGTCCATAGTTACTCCTACATACTTACCCCAATCTAAAGTTTTGTATTACATATGATTAGGGTTAGTGGCAAATCATTCCTGACACTCTAAGAAACTTGGTTGTTTAATTCTGTTTGCAACTGACATCTTTCATTATTTGAAGTATATGATTTAAAAAGTTTTACATCGTCAGCATATATTAAAAGTCTTGAATACTTAATAACAAATGATAATCATTAATAAATAACAAAAACAGAATTAGACCAAGTTAGCTACCTTGAGGAACGCCTGAAAGAATATTTATTAAGTCAGAAAAAGTATCGTTGAATATAACTTATTGTGTTCTATTACTAAGAAAAGAAGCAACCCATTTTAGAAATATGGGTTGAAAACGAAAAAGATCAAGTTTATTCGAAAGAATTGAATGGATTACTTTATCAAAAGCTTTACTAAAATCTGTGTATATAACATCAGTATGCTATAAAGCCCGTTGATTTATATGATACAAATTCCAGCAAATTAGTTACTGTAGATGTCGTTTTACGAAAATCGTGCTGAGAGCAAGAAATTATTAGAGAATTGGAGAAGGTTATTTCGTCTGTTATAACATGTTCAAAAAGTTTAGGTATTGCTGACAACTTTGCTATTCCGCTAAAGTTTTCAATGGATGACCTAAGTCCACTCTTTTGCAAAAGAATTATAAATAACTTTTCTATATACATATGTAGATGGAAATAGGCCTTGTTTATGCATTAGGCATGAGGGAATGATATCTGAAAAATGATTGTTCTAACATATTTAACTGATATAATGATATGATATAGTGATATGACTACTATTAGCGCAAATTCGATTGAACTTAAACTCAATGCAGTCTGGATGGGCAAACAAGACATCACCTCCTTTTCTGCTCAGCCGGTCATATCTAAAGATTTCAAGATTTGAATATCTCATTATCAAAAGTCTAGGGCTTAGCCAAGTTTCTGTGAAAGCAATGATTTAAAAATTGCGTATAATGCTATTTGAATTCAAGTAAATAAGCTTTGTGTTAAGACATTTTAAGTTTTGATAATAAATACTCAGCGAATTATTATTAATCAGTTTTTTGTATCAACGAGTTTTCTTGGAATTTAGCAACAACTACAGTGGGTTTATCACGTTTATACTCGAATTGACGCACAAAGACACCAAATTGCCAGATTAAAATACAGAGGAATTTCATAATTTTTTTTCCAATAAGCGTTAACCGCTTAATCATTTATATAATATAATATTTCAAAGCTTACAAAACTTTATTTCTTTGTGATTGCCAATCTGTAGTCACATTTATAAGTTAAATAATAAAAAGATATAATGTTATTTTTTCAAAGAGACATACGTCGGAAAAGAGAATTTTTACTTTTTCGTCATAAAGGCTGATTCTACATGTACAACTGCAAAGTCGTGATTCATTGTTATGACAGGATTTTCCTAAGGAGGGCAGAAGCTGTGGGTATGTAAGTTTTTAAAGGCAAAAAAAGGATAGATTTCTGCGCGACATGAGTAATATGGCATGACTCCGATTACTTTGGAGGGGTAGAAAAACGAATTTCCGTATAAATGAATTCGTAGAATGAAACATTCGTCACAATCAGTCGGGTCCCATTACACAGTTTCGGCGTATGCAGATTGCGAAACATAATAACGACAGATCAAACTTTTAGAAACATATGATGCGGGGGCATACCAAGCCTCTCCAAAGAATTTAGAAATTCCACTGGATAATTCACGGCGCCGTCTTCATTGTCAAGACAATCGACGATTTGTATGAGCGCAAGTCTCCCGGAATTTGACTTTGAATCCTCCAGTTTAAGTCAACAACACTAATATTTTTGGCTGCTAACATTGCGCTCGCAATAGACGCAGATTTGAAGGCTGATATGCCGAAATTATTATCACGAAAAGTGTGCGAACTTCATTTGCATTCTAGTGATTAACTTTTTCCAGCAATTGTAATTGTTGGCTTACTTCTCCAAAACATACCGTATCATTCACAGTACGCAATGACTCAAATGAAGTTGAACCGAATYAATAGCAACCAAAGGTAGAAACAATTGACGTTTTTCGGGTGAATTGTGTAAATTCGTATATAATGTAAATTCGTACGTAATGTATTTCCATGTATGTCAAAGTATTTCCGAATAGAGCAATGTTCTCGCAAACGGATTTCTGACGTAAGTTGAGAAAAAACTCGTAAATGTTAATTTTGTTGCTGGCGGTGTTTCCTCTGGCTGTACTGTATTCTCTGGGTTRAAATACATTCTTTGGCCATTCTCCAAAATAACTGCGAGACGCACACAGTAGGAAAACGTTCATGAGTTTGCAAAACTAAACATTCTACAAAGCGCTTTATTGCTGTCAGACCTGGAAAATCAACAACCGACCAGATATTCACCATGCGCCAAATCTTGGAAAAGACCCGTGAAAGGAGAATCGACACACACCACCTCTTCGTCGATTTCAAAGCTGCTTTCGACAGCACGAA
>NW_017534624.1:10281-11733 GCF_001853355.1 Bactrocera latifrons
AATTGGCGCCACGTAGCGAAAAGAAGAAACGACTGGCGCGCTGTTGTTAACTCGGCTATAATCGCGTAAGCGGTGTCTACGCCAATTAAGAAGAAGAAGCTTTATTGCTGTTCACGTATCGACCGGATCGTTCAAGACCAATAACCGCCATGTTGTTTTCTTTGGTGACGTACTTGCAAACGTATTTTATCGATTACACCAAACTGCAGCACTCAACATGGATATGAGTTCTGAATGTGAATTAGACAATAATGGAAATATGGATCGATATTCACTCTTCTAAATTGAATGATGAATGTTCTGCAACTGTCGTCTGATGAGCGACGCCGAAGAGTGGATATCCATCACTTCTTGTTTGTATTTCCGAAAGAAAAGCACGTGGATAGTGTTTCATGCATGTATTGTCGGACATACAAACCGAAGTGGGATTGTGGTGTCCGCAAGGTCTATGAACCATATTGGTTTTCATCACTTTCTCTGCATTAGGAATTCTCGCAGAAATTATTTCGTGCTACAATCCCGCTGTGGTGTCCGCAAGGTCTATGAACCAAATTGGTTTTCATCACTTTCTCTGCATTAGGAATTTTCGCAGAAATTATTTCATGCTACCCAATCTGGGTTTGGCTGATGGTTTCGCGGTGAACATTACAACTCTTTACCGGATCATCTGAAACAAAAACATTGATATGGGATTTAAAGATGATGTATTTCTCGTGGTAATCAAAAAGAGTTTTTTCTATTTTTTGTAGCGTTTGGAAGTAAAAAGCGCGAATTTAGCTCAAATATTGCGGTTAATTTGCTAATAAAAAATAGAAAAAAAATATCATTTCTGAATACCTGTTGATTTATGTGAAGAAGTAACGTTGAAATTTTCAAAAGAATTGATTCAGCAGATTTTGAGTTCTAAGTTCACGAGCATTAAAAATAACGTTTCGTTTTCTGGAAAATCAATTTGAAGTCTCAAATGTTTTAACGTCAGGTATCACGGCCGGTCGCTTAACATATTCTACATATTTTACAAATGAATCAAGAGTAGGAAAGAAATCCGATTATATTCCAATTACGAAAAAGAATATATTATAAAGTTTTGGCCTATAATTCGGGGCATACGAACTTGAATCCATTTGGTTTGGCAGCATTTGATAGCGCCGTCGCGGYGCTTAAATAAAACACCCCAACACCGGTGATTTCTCTCTTCTTTTGTATAGGGCTCCTCTTCTCCACTTTCATTAAAAACAATAACCCTCTGGCCAGTCTAACTCCGGGCTTTATTACGAAAACGAAAATTCTGGAAGATTGTGGGTTAGGGTGGGTCGATTCCGGACTTTTTTCGATTCGGGATTTCTAATACAGCGGAAAAGTTGCCTTAGTACTTCCTGATTCCAATGCAACTTTTTGGTTTGAGATCGGATTGCATCTTCAACCCCAACTCCGGCCTTGAAATTTCGGAAA
>NW_017534624.1:12248-15466 GCF_001853355.1 Bactrocera latifrons
TGTTTGGCATATATCCGTACAATCTCTCTGAGTCCCAGTAACCTACTTACCAGGATATTCTTTTGTGTTATCAGTTTGAAAGATTTCGTATAGGGCGACTCCGAGGCGACAACTATGAACCTAGGAGTAAAGAGGTTACAGAAATAGTTTAAAAAAAGGTTGAAAATACTTTCAAAAAGTCATATATTCCGATAGTTTCACACACCAGAGTTGTAAAAATGCTTACCACATACCATAAGAAATTTCTGACTCTTAAACAAATGTTGTTAAGGAACCCAATACTACAATTTCTACACAGTATTATAGTTTTGTTCACCTAACGGTTGTACGTATCACCYAAAACTAATCGATATAGATATAGGGTTATATATATAAATGACCAGGATGACGAGAAAAGTCGAAATCCGGGTGACTGTCTGTTTGCCCGTCCGTCCGTACGCCTGTGCAAACCGTAACTTGAATAAAAATTTAGAAATTTCGATGAAACGGGGCCACTTCCACGCCTACAAAACGCCATTAATCGAACATTTATAAACTGGCATATCTAAGCCCTAAATTAAGCCATAAAACTGTAATTTGTTACAGGGGTAGTAGTGGGGTGATAATAGCTGAGGACTACAATCAGGTCGATACTGCCCACACTACCATATACTACTATGTATAATGATTTTGGTTTTTCTAACAAATCTTCTGCCAAATATGTAAGTCAGTGTATAAATTATATATAGTGTATGTTTATATAAAATTGCTTAGACTCCGATCCTCTGGTTGACATCATAAGGTATTTCCCTAGCTTTGATACTTGCAAGTTGCAAGAGTATAGAATATTCGGTTGCATCCGAACTTAGGCCTTTCTAACTTGTTTTTTTTTTTATTCGTTAGCAAAATACAGGAACACTAAGTTTTTGGGATTCGATAAAGGAAATATGACTGATGCAGAGAACGTAAAGTATAGAGAAGGTGCAAATTGAATTCTGTATGATGTTCGATTTAGCGGCTAACAGAGCCGATAGAATCTGGGTAAGGAATTCGCCGTTCTCGCTGCTATTTAGCAGAATTGAGCACGTGCGTGGCAGAAATATACGATAAATTTCTGAGAATAAATAAAGAGAATAGCTTCGTAGAAAAATATACAAAATATGCAAAGTCACACAGAAAATGTAAAAAAGCATTCTCTGAGTGACATATGTATGCTTATATTGTATTATGTATATGAACCATTGTCACATATCGTATCAAATAACCATTTTATTCAGAAAAATGGTAAAAATTTTAATTTTTTTACAAAATCGGGAAAAAATAGATAAAAATAATTTTAATTTTGTTTTTTAATGTTTAAATAAATTAGTATTTTAAATAAATTATATTTATTTCGATTAGTACAAAGTGAAGATACATGTGTCAAATGAACTTCATTTCTTCAAAGAAAATGAATGACCTTCATGAAATATGCATATTCGCATTATTTCGTTATCATTTCCATGTTTGTAGCAATAGAATTTCTATGGCATATACATACATATAATATATTAGCTCTTTGGCACATTTGTCTGTATGTTTACGAACGCAAATGCGAGCCACATACAAATGTACATACTTTCATAATAACAAGTGCCGCACGCATCTTTCGCATCTGCGTTGTCACGGTCAACCAATGGCCGAAGCTCTCGTATTGTCAAAGAGTCATCACATCGTTGTGTTGTTGGTAGAAATTCCGAGCTGTGCCGAAAGAAACAAACAGACGATCGGCGATTGTTACCGCTTTCCTTGCTGCTCGAACAGCTTCCCCCTCAAGCTAGCGTATATATGTACGTTTTAGTATGAGCCTGCATACATATCAACGCTGATTTTTGAGAGCCACGGAAAAATATTTTAGAATTGACAAATATTGTAAATCGACAACAGCTATGTTGCCGCTTTTCTCACTTAGAGGCAGTTGTTGTTTTTTGTAACCAACGTTTAAATTTTTTGTTGGTGACACATTCACATGTGTACGCATATGTATGTTTGTATGCTTGTGCGTTATTTTTTCGGAAGTGTATACAAATATATGTACATATAAATATATATGGATGAATGAGCATGCAGATCAATGCGCGCACATGTAATATTTGATATAAAAACACTATTTGAATTTCTGAACGTGCACGTGCGTATACATGCAATCATATAAGCAGATAATAAGATCATTATGATAGACGATGTATTTATATAATGTTGTGATAAATTTAATTTCTATTAGTAAGAAACATAATACAAAAATATTTATTAGTATATTAGAGTGTATTATGTAAAAATCAAAAAAAGCTATTAAATAGCACATTTCAAGGGAACCCCTCGATCACAAACGATGCAATGGGCCGTGTTTTGACGATTCTCGTGCTTCGGCATCTTTTTCTTGCAAATCGTGCAAAATCGAAGTCCTCTTCGATTTCGGTTTCGGTCGGAGACGGGCTTCTCTTCCGTCGCGTCTTCGATTTGCCACGGCCTTTTTGCTTCTTGGCTGCTGGTTCATCGGCTGYCTTCGYCAATTTTTGCCGCTTTTTTTCGGCCTTGTCACGCAGATCTGCGACAACCTCAGGCGATGTCAAAATCATTGACTCCATTGTCTTGCGGCCACGTTTTGATTTCGGCGCAGGTGTGCCCAATTTCAACGGGCCAACCAATTTCAATGCATCACGGAGCTGTGGAGCCGCTGCGCCTGCTTTTTGTGCGTGCATTTCGGCGGAAAAGACAGCAACGTGATGCCATGATCTAACGCCAAATCTATCGCCTCGATCGATAAATGCGAACCGTGGTTGTCCAGCAGCAACATGGTTGGCGAATCGGCATTAGCACCGGTGTGCTTGATGAAATGACATATCCGTTCCCACGACAGTCGGATCTACGGAAACCGGAACGGACCCGGATTTTTATCCGGCCAAGGACTGTCAACTCGGCAGAACTCTGCCGTTACAACAACAACAACATGAAATGACATATATATTGAGGGAATACGTCAGAGTTCATGTAACCAGAACCGTTCGCAACACCAACAGTGCCATGACTCGCATGAGTCATAAAAATCTCTTTCATGTTGACTCGGGGAAAGAGGAAGAATGGCGGTATAGACTGGCCACTARCGCTGACGGCCAAAGCCAAAGACACATTGGTGCCTTTTTCGGCAGACGTTGATGAGCCGACCTGCTTTTGTCCTTTGCGCGTGATGGTTTTGACAG
>NW_017534624.1:15871-26411 GCF_001853355.1 Bactrocera latifrons
CAGCAAATTCTTCATTACATCGGCATTGGCAGTAGTGACGTCGATGCTCGCACCATCAAATGCTGCAATATAACGCATCAGGTTGGTCCTCGGAATTTTGKGTGCCGTCGCAGATTGTCGAACGCTGTTGTGATGTATTTTCACCGACTTGATCGCCTCCAAAATTTTGTCGAAATCAACAATTCTCTCTTGTTTGGGATAGTACCGCGGCATAATGACTAAAAAAAATTTTTCGGAGCACGAGGAATGTTAAAAAACTATTGTGTTGTTGAAATTCTGCACGAAAAATCACTTATACACGTCAAATATATGAAGTTAGCATGTCAAATGTAAAAAACCGACATTCCCCGTAATAAGTGCCCCGAGATTCCCCAAACGCTCATATTTGCAAAATGGTGGTGGATAATGAACACAATGCAAAATTTCTTTTGTGTGTCGAAGGCTAAAGGCTCAACTAATATTATAAACATATTTACCTGGATGAATTTATTGGAAAATGTGAAAAAATCAGCTGTACACAGAGTTGAAAAAAAAACTTTCGGAGTGTCGAATTTCTTTTTGTTGCCGCAGAGAGGTTATAACACGTGTTCACAGCTCGAGTGCTATATAGAAACAGAGCTTAGTATGAGACGAGCCGATGACAGTTGGTTGCAGCTGTTAACCTATACTATACATATATTTATGTCTCTTCATATTCTTGCGTATGTGAGGCAGAGAACATAATGTGTTTTGTACAAATTTTTCGCTGTCAAAAATGAAAAAAAAATATAAACAAGCAAAACGAAATTCTTCGTTGGGAGTTTTTTCATATTCTCTGTTATAATATGTGAGAGAATTGTAGAAAATGTTAAAATTGTGAGGCGAATTCCGACCTACAATGTTAACAAATGCGGCGAATTCCTTACCCTGAATCTAATAAATGTTCGCAGTCGAACCTGCACCTTCTCTATACTTTACGTTCTCTGACTGATGCCGGTGTTTTATTGTGTTTGAGATAATGCCATTTAAAATAAATTATTGAATTGAGTAAGTGTTTTAATGAGTTATAATGAAGACTGTAACAAATGAAAAGAGTGCAGTAATGAAGAGCAGCAAAAACTTAAAGCGTGTCATTGACCGGCACGGTCCCTTCTCCTTTGCTTGACGTCCCCTAGTCCGTGAGCTACATTTATTTAAAATTCATTTATATTGAGACGAAGGCGGATGACATAACAAAATGAAATCGAAGAAATTGCCAGGTAACTAGACAACCAAACAATCAGTGGGTAATTCGTATATGCCAGAATGTTCTAGTGGCGAAAGTTTGTTAATAGAACGGGCTGTCGGACTGTGCTTAGGACAGAGCTCTAATTAGATTGCTGTCGTGTTGTTTAAATGAGTTAAGTCCACTGACAACTCTACCCTACACCGAAAAGGAAAACCATTGTAATCACCACATTCTGATACACCGATTGACAGCGTTCTAATTCGATACATTATTTTAGTGTGAATAAAGTATTATAATAAATAAACAGTAATGATTTTAAATGCATTGGTTTTCTCATTTTAAACACTCGCGCGAGTTATAGTATATCAACTCCACTGACGTACGATATTGCGTCAACTCCGCAGCCAACATATATACAAGCCATTATTGAGGCACAGTAAAAATGTTAATGTAAACGAACTTGGCAAATGTAGGCAGTGATCGAACGAAACGAAATCGTGAATATCAAGTTACGATTCCGTCTGTGTGGCAACAGTTTAAGCAATATACATGTGGGACGAGTAACCTCGACCGTACGGTCAACCAGGTCAAGCAGGAATAAACAGCAACCGTACCAAGTACGAAAATTAACAACCCTGACTCGACCGAGATAGCCAACCCACGGACGCTAACAAGACACAGTCATGGATAAAATGATACGAGACTATTTGATTCGAGAGAGAGCTGTCAAAACTCGCATTTTGTATAACATTTGCCAATGATGACACTGCTGAAAAATATTAGATTGGGTATTTGATAAATTATAAAAAACACTAAATTAAACAYTTTGAAATATATAAATGCTAAAATCCAAAATCATTAATTAATTTACATAAACATTTATTTTGCCAAAATATGTTCACACAGTTCAATGAAATTTCATTTCACACTAATTTCGTCAGGTAATTATAACGGTTTACTTCTGGCATCCCGCCTTTTCTGAAATCAACTGTCAGAAATTCCCTGATCTCCATCGCTGTCAAATAATCAGAAAACGCGTTTGAGAGAAAAAGAGAGCCAAGGCTAAAGTCTCGTATCATATTATCTATGGCACAGCTGAATTTTGAACTTGGCAGCGAGCGGTTGTTAGCTTTGAATATCTACAATACGTTTATTTAAAAATAACTGCAAAGTATATAACTTTGAGCGTAAAATAATAAGCAACGTTTACTATT
Source organism: Bactrocera latifrons (assembly GCF_001853355.1). Lineage (NCBI taxonomy): Eukaryota > Metazoa > Arthropoda > Insecta > Diptera > Tephritidae > Bactrocera > Bactrocera latifrons. Next base: position 18,293 of record NW_017534624.1, read on the forward strand.
TAAAACACTTGTGGCTTACTGAAAGACAACTTAAAGAAATATTATAAATCTTATAACTAGTTTTTAAGTTARACAACGAATGTTTAAATGACTTTTATACTTTTATTTTAAATAAATGTATATAATACGAACCAATTGGCCAATATAAATAAAATATAAAATGCGGAATTGCGACTTCTTTCTGCATTAACAATAACAAATAAAAAATCAATTGATTCATAAACAATAGAGAAACAATGCATATGAATAATAAAAATTTTAATTTTTGTTTAGTTCTGAAGAATCAATAAAGCAAGAAACAACTAATTTGGTTTTGCTTTCTGTTTAAAAAAGGTCAACAGAACTTGACAGCGATAACTCTCGAGTTGATTGGAAGGAGCTAAATCCGGTGGTTTGTATTCCTCACTAAATTTGGTTTATATATAATGACAGTAAAAAGGGTATAAGTAAAAAAGATGTAAACTCGAATAATGAGTAATACAGCGATAAGTTGTTAGAATTGGAAATAAAGTTAAGAGTATATCATAAAATTGGGACTTTTTTTTTAAAAGTACGATGATCGCACTCAAGATGGAGTTAAAAGGTAGACGATTTATCAGAACTCCGTTACAATATACATTATTACATTTAATACTACTATTTATTATTTATATCCTAGTACATAAAATGAAAAATTTAAAATATTTGTAACATACTATTCATATTTCTATATTAGGTACCAAAAACGGATAAACATTCAAATTTCGGAAGATATCGTATCTATTCATTTAAAACCAAGCTCTTTGGCAACCATGGAAAAAATTTCAAAACGAAAAGAAATGATGAATTGCGTAGCAGCTAATTGTTATAAAGAAGAACACACAGCAGAAATAAAGAGATGTCCAACTCACCTCTCATTGGGAATGAGAGAGAAATTCCTTCAGGAGGTTTTGACGTTTAGCAATTGAAAACGAGCGATGGCCAGATTGAAATTTTACCAAAAAAATATGTAAGCGGAAGGACTTGTTGCATCGTTCATGACCACAATATGGTAATTTTTTTCGCACTAAATGTTGGGTGTTTTAATTTAAATGCAAAAATTATTATTTTGTCCGATCTGGCCATATTGGCAAATGTTATAAAAAATTATAATTTTAAGGCGCTCCCACACTATAATAAGTTGGTCATCCCTTTATCCCTGACACATGGTGTTTAACTCGAGCGGCACGGTCTCTTCGTCTTTCCTCATCGTCCCATCGACCATGAAAAACCGGATTGGGCGTCAGACAGCCCGTATGTGAACTGACACCTACAGTTCATCGCAGCAGTTTTCTGATACGTAATTAACTAACAAGTTTTATGTATATAAAAATTCCGCCTTAATTATTTTCAGGTAACACGAGTCTCTCGAAAGTCGCTTAAAAACAATGATTCCGAAGAATGGCGCAGTATAAGAAAAATTTATAATCTCAACTATACTTTTAATGAACTGCGTAAGAAATTCGATTTCCTTTCTTTATCTGATAGACCGTTTTTTCGGGCCTGGCGTTACCTTATAAGTCATCAAAACTGACTATCGTAAAAACAGAATTTTTTTTAATAAATTAAATTAAATTAGATAAATTTCTATAGGAACACAAGAAATGGTACAAGACTTCATGACAAAGATAAGCAATAAAATTTAATTCTCCTGTCGGATCAGCGTAACCAGGGCAAATCTAAAATTTTAACTGGTCAAAACAGCACTGCCAACTCTCTTTCTTTTTCTCTTCTAGCGTTAATTACAAAGAAAGGAATACGTTTGATGTTTATTTACACCATACTTAATAGCAAACATTGTACAAGGTGACTTCGCAAGTACATTTACTGGTACAGACAAATAAAAGCGTTGAGCGGTACAATTTTTAACACTCAGCGTTAACGCCGTCCCTAAATAAAGCGACAACTTTAAGTCAAATTCTCACTAAAATTCTAAAATTAGTACAGGAGAAAGGAAATGCAAACAAATTAATTTATTATAATACTAACAACCATTTGTACAAGCATTAATTACCGCGCGTCAAGAATTTTTTTTTAGAGAAATAGCAATTTACTCATTTTCTACAGCTAACGTTACTTTTTAAAGCGTTTTAAAATTTAAAATTTTCAACCGTTCAGGGTTGCCGCTACGTTTATATAAGTATACAGCATACAAAATAAAAACCATGAGCAATTTTTTACAGTAATTTACCTCTGTCACTTTTGTTAAGAGACGGCATTTACGCTCTATCGTTCAATCGTTGTCGAGACAGCGAAAAAATAACTTTGCATGTTTTACATTTTGTGAATTAGGTTATTTACGATAAGTAAAGTCTAATATATTTCGTTTAATAGTAACATACCTACATATTTTAAAATAATAAAATACGAAAGAATAAAAATAGTTTCAGAATGTAAGGTTCCAAAGTTATTAGTGGTTATCTTCTTTTTTGTGCTTTTTCACACGGTTGTAGTTGCATTCCAACCACTGAAACAGCGAACTCCGCTGTTCCTTTCCTTAGTTGCCGCAATTAGCGAACAAAATTTGTCAAAATTTGATAAAGTTGTAGCAACGTAGAAATCAGATGTTTCTTTTTTTTATTTGAACAATGTTGTCATTGCTCAATACGCATATATAGTTTTGTACACACCTTTTCAATTACAATTTTTTAATATATAAAATCATAACTGAAGTCAAACTATTAAAAATAGTTTATTTATTATTTTAAGAAAATTTCACACATTGAAGACAATTTTTATAATTACTATAGAATATCGAGACTGGTACTCTTGCATTTTGAGAGAGCAATCAGCTGACTCGCTTCCACGGGAAAAATCCAAATCGTGGAAATTTCTACGGTAACGTACGGTAAACCGGGCGGTAGAAGCGGTGTTGGCTAATCATTTGTATTGCGCTCTCATAAGAAAGGTCTATCAGCTGATTCAGGCTGCAGTTTTGCTCTGTTCTATACTATAAGCAAATATTTTGCTTCTTAATTACAATATTAATGGGACTATAAGGACCTCTTTCTCAATGTCTGTTGAACAGCCATCTGTCAGTTAGGTTCTTCTTTTGCTGGAAAAAATTAATAAGAGAAATTATTAATAGAAATTGTGGTATTTTTGGAAAAACAATATAAACATAACGAAAAAATTCGTTTTTTATTAACTACGTTAAAAGATAATAGAGTAATAGCAATAATTGATTGTAAAGCGGAAAAAGTGTGCGAAAAAGTTAAAAATGTTGGAAAAATGGATAGCAAACTGTGCGTTATTTATTTTCTGCCATCTAAAAATATTAGAATTTGTTTTTCTTAATATACTTGCACATAATTTAATTAGCAATATAAAAAATGTTTCATCTGATGCTGTACATACAAAGAAGGCGGCAGATTTCAAGCGATATCTGTCAAATAATAGCAAAAACTCACCATTTTAGGGCAGTGTTGCCTAAATTTTTGTGTATTACTAACTTGCATTAACATGGGTCAAATGCGCAAGTAAATATAAATTAAGCCCGCTAATGCATTGTCGTCTGTCAGGGTTATTACTCTTCGGTTAACAGCATCCACCATTGGCTATTTGTTTGGTTAGCTATCTTATTGAATTGAATACAATATTTCTTTGGGCATATGCTCTTAAATAAGAAATGAATTTTTTTTGTAGGTTGACAATGAAAGTAAATGAAATATAATTGTAATGTTACAAATTTGAAGGTTTATTAAACTGAATGGGGCGAGAATCCACTTCCTCGAAAASGGCAGCCGGTGCGTGTATTTTGCGGTGGTAACCTCGGCGAATGCGTGTGTCTAAGAGTTGATGATCGAATAAGCACTAGCACGAGCACTGAATAAAGCTTCTCTGATGTAAGGGGCACACTACGCCAATTTCCTTTTAGTTATAGCACTGAAAGGTTAAACGTTACCACGCCAAAGTTAAATGTATATAAACCGGGTAGAAGCCAAATAACGAACGAATAATCTCAATATAAAATGTCCAAAAAAATCCAAATATCAAACGTATAATGTCTATATAAAATGACCGGAGGGTGCAAAGATGCAAGGTTGAAAAAAGTTGAAATAGACGGTGCGCGTGTGTAGCGGCGAACGTGACTTCTAGAACTGTGTAGGACAAAAAACGGCACAGCGTCACCTTCTCGTTGGTATGATGCCCTGTTTTTCTAATTGACATGTTGATGCGGAGAGTGTTGTATTCGCTGATCAGTGATGCCCTTTAATTTAATTAGTGCGGGCGCCTGGAGTTCATTTCAACATCCCGGCCCCCCTAGGCGAGTGCTAGTCTAGTAGACGCTGTAGTGCCTGTAACGTAGCTACAACGCCGCTCAGGCCGGTGGGGCGGTGAGGTTGTGGCCTTATTTGGTTGCGCGTGGATGTTGTGTTGAGGGGGCGCCACGACCATCCAGCTTCTGGATGCCGTGCCACACGGTTAGGCTGCGATCGTCGGGTGGCCGTACGGCGGCGGATGACAGTTGGTGAGCCAGGATGTCCGGCGTTCCGGTGGAGTAACGTATGATGCGGTCTTTCACACAACCGGCACAAGGTATCAGATTCGCAGTCAAGCGTGGCGTGTGACTGGGCCAAGCAATTTAAACAATGCCCATGTGCCTGTGCCACCTTCTGACGTTGTACGGGTAACATTCCCTTGAAAATAGAGCAATGCTGCAGCCTATGAGAACGGCAACAGAGCGGACATCTGGTGCGGTGCGGTTTCGGAAGCGCCGGCGTCGGTGCTGCGCGTGTTGAGCTTCGTGCCACAGTTGGCGCCGTTGCTGCCGTGATGGTTCGGGGCGCTGCTACTGGAACATTTCCGGAGCGAGGCACAGTAACAGCCGAACGGAGAGTTGGCGTGGGAGTTACAGGGGTATCCATATCAATCTGTGAGAAGAAAGAGAAAATCGTAATGATTACAATTTGATTGCCTGTAAGCGTGCATGAACAGGGTGCCACGTTAGGGGCATGACTAAATKATCGTCCGTCTATGGGGTTGCGATATATATGTATGTCTACGTTTGTCTTACGGCTTGAAGCTTATTGTAATTATCCTTGCGGTTTTTCTTAATGATATTATTGAATTATTTTCCTTTTCCCGTCTTTTCGGATCGGTTTAGGAAGGGTTATTATTTACGTTTTCGTAARTGGCGGCAGTTGGTAAAAAACATAATTTGACAAGCGGCCGGGTTAGTGTTCCGTTTTGCGTACGGAGATCAACCACCCGGATGTGACCGTCGGAAGCGTAGTGCAGTTTCTCTATGCGGCCAAGCCGCCATTCTGTGGGGGGGAGACAATCGTCATGAACTAGGACACAATCTCCAAGCATTGGAGCCTGTTCTGGGATTTTCCATTTATACCTTTTGTGAAGGTCTTTTAAATACTCTTCTTTCCATCGTCGGCTGAAATTATGATGGAGAATTTTAATTCGTTCCCATCTGTTTAGTAAGGACGGCGACTCCATGCCTGGCTCAGGTGTGGCCAGAATGGGCGCTCCTTTAAGAAAGTGCCCTGGGGTAAGGGCAGCAAAGTCGGAGGGGTCTTGCGAGAGTGCAGCGAGAGGCCGTGAGTTGAGAACGGCTTCGATTCTGGTTAACAATGTCGTGAATTCTTCATAATTGAATTTGAGGTTGCCAGCTAGCTTCTTGAAATGCGATTTAAAGCTCTATACCGCTGATTCCCATAAACCACACATATGAGGAGCGCTTGGGGGGATAAATTGCCAATTTATACCTTGAGGGGCGTATTTTTGAACAATGTCAGGTGAGACTTGTTTCATGAACTCCACAAACTGTTTCTCGGTAGCTCTTTGGGCTCCAATAAATGTTTTGTAATTATCGCTCATGATTTTTGAAGGAAAACCGCGTCTTGCGACGAAGCGAGCAAATGCGGCAAGAAAAGCCTCCCTGGTCAGATTAGTACATAGCTCCAGGTGTACTGCTTTTGTGGTGAAACAGACAAAAACAGCCACATAGCCTTTCATGAGGGTAGGAGATCTTAGCATGGAAGCCTTTATCTGAAAAGGACCAGCAAAATCTACACCTGTAGTGGTAAAAGGCGGAGCAAAGTTGCAGCGTTTCGGTGGAAGTGCTGCCATAATCTGTGTTCGCATTTTCTGTTTATGCATAGTGCAGATCTTGCACCTGAWAATGCATTTCTTGATTTGGGGCTTCAGACGTGGAATGTAATATTCCTGTCGCACCACATGCTGCATGAGACGGTTTTCGGCGTGTATATGTAATATGTGGATGTAATGTAGGAATAATGTGGCAAATGGAGATTTCTCAGGTATTATTATGGGGTGGCGCTCGTTGTATGTTAGGCTTGAATTAGCAAGCCGACCATTGGCCCGAAGCAGCCCTTTCGTGTCTAGAAACGGGTTTAGCACTAAGAGTGRGCTCTTTTTATCAATCGGCTTCGATTCTTTTAGTGAGGCTATGTCGCGGCTGAAGTAGAGCTTTTGAGTTGATGCGATAAGAGCGACATTTGCCTTTTGTAAGGCTTGGTGCGTCAATGTATCGCATTGGGGATAAGTTGCTTCTTTCAGTTTATGTTTAAGGCGCTCTATGAACTGGAGCATATAGGCGACGACTCTGAGGGCTCTGGGGAACGATGAAAATCGTTCAAGGATGTCATTATCCTCCAATATTGTGTGGTAGGTGTCGATTTTTCGACTTTCGGGCGCAATTATGTTGCGCATTGGTGATTGTGGCCAAGAATCGGAGGATTCTGCTAGCCATCGAGGGCCATTCCACCAGAGCTTGGTGGTGGCCAGGTGCAAGGGTTTGCACCCTCTTGTACCTACATCGGCAGGATTGTCAGCACTGGCTACGTGTCGCCATGTGGAAGATCCCACTAGGTCAAGTATTTGCGAGGTTCGGTTGGAAATATATGTTTTCCACGCATGTGGGGGTTTTTCCAACCAGGCTAGGACTATTTCGGAATCAGACCAGAGATATAGYTTGTATTTCGCCATGTCTAAGTGGGTCTGCACCATGGAAACTAGTTTTGCTAGGAGCAGGGCGCCGCAGAGTTCGAGTCGTGGTAGACTTATCGTTTTTAGAGGCGCAACTTTTGCTTTTGCCACTAATAAGTGGCGCAATATGCCTTTTCAGAGGCGTCACAGAAGCCGTGTAGTTAAACTTTGTATTCGGGAGAATAGTTCACCCACCGTGGAATTTGTATCTGCGAAATGTCGTTCAGATTACTCGCGAACTGGGACCACTTTTCTAAACGAAGTGGTTTTACTTGCTCGTCCCAGTCGGTACYATCTAGCCATAATTCTTGTATCAGGATTTTGGCTTGTATCATAATTAGCGAAAGCCATCCTGCGGGGTCAAAAAGTTTTGCCACAGAGGAGAGAATTTGGCGTTTTGTAATGGCACATAATGCAGATATGGACTCGGTCGTGTAGGAAAACTGGTCCGATATCGCATTCCATTGGATGCCTARAGTTTTTGTGGTACTTTCCTCTTCGAATATGAGGAAATTAGTATACAACAAATTTTCTTTTGGTATGTCTTTTAATATATTTGGGTGATTTGCCGTAATCTTTTTTAGGGGAAACCCTGCGGTATTGAGGGCCTTTGCCAATTGTGATAAGGACTCGTATGCTTGTGAGAGGCTATGGCTCCCAGACAGAATATCGTCTACATACGTTTGTGTTTTTAAGATTTTTGTTGTCAGAGGAAATTCTGACTTTGTGTCTTCTGCCAGTTCGTGAAGTGTACGGATGGCTAGATATGGGKCACAGTTTACGCCAAAGGTAACTGTTTTTAACTTGAAGTCGCGTAGTGGAYTATTGGGGGATTTTCGGAAAATAATGCGCTGAAAATCTTGATCGTCTTTATGTACGACTATTTGTCTATACATTTTTTCGASGTCCCCGTTGAATACGTATCTGAATATACGCCAGTTTAGAATAAGCAGCATTAAATCCGGTTGGAGAGTGGGTCCCGTAAACAGAATATCGTTTAGGGAGTAGTTCTTGAGGCTAGTAGTTCTTGAGGCATTGAAGACCACTCTGACTTTTGTTGTTTTCTTGTCAGGTTTTACCACTGCATGATGTGGCAAGTAGAATGAGTAATATTTGCCTTTTAAGATTTTTTCACATG
>NW_017534624.1:28205-31233 GCF_001853355.1 Bactrocera latifrons
CTTCACTTGGAATATCTAATTGGCGCCACGTAGCGAAAAGAAGAAACGACTGGCGCGCTGTTGTTAACTCGGCTATAATCGCGTAAGCGGTGTCTCGCCAATCAAGAAGAAGAATATTCAATTTTTTAAACTTATCGCAAGATTTGAGATTATGCCCTCCTGTGCATAGTTCGTATGACGTATGTTTGGTTTGTTCGGAAGTGAACGATTGTGTTTTGAAAAAACTAMGATTTAAGTTGTTGTTTTTATTAGCTTGGGGTCGAATGAAGCTGCGATTTAGGTCATGTTGAACGTTTTTAGTTCTGACCATTTTTTTATCTACCCTTTCCGCGATTGGGTAGTTAGGAAATCTTTCATCTGTTGCCACGTCGGGCACTTTCTTCACGAAGAGAGCGATTGCTCCCACAAAGGCAACGATTTTTCCGGTAATGCCGCGGAGCATATGTTTACCAGTATGGGATCCCAATTGTCAGTGGGATTATTTTGTTTCGTTAGAACCGACAAACAAGTCGAAACAGGCGAATAAAGTTTTATGAATTCTTCGCTTGTTTCTCTCTGAATTTTTGGCAAATTCATTAATATGGTCACTTGTTTGTCGACCAGTATTCTTTAATTCTCGTATCGTTCTTTTAAAGCTTCCCAAGCCAAATTGAAATTGTTGTCACTAAGAGCGAACTGTTTTATTATGACGCCTGCTTGACCTTTTGTTTTGTATCGGAGGTGATACAATTTTTGTGCATTAGATAATTTTGGGTGGTTTATGTAAACGGCGGTGAACATGTCCCGGAAGGACGGCCATTGTTCATAACCCCCATGAAAAATTTCTGTGTCACATGCGGGCACTTTGAGGTKAACACCTGAACTTGCCTCTTGGGCCTGTGTTTGTGGTAGCTCTTCTCTCAGTTGAGGATTTGGTGCGATTGACCTTGTTAATTTTTATTGATCAGAGATCATGGCTTTTGTCTCTTCATATTGGTCAGGACAATTTTCATATTTGGAGTAAGCCGAGGTTTTGAAATTTTCCGAAAGATCCGAATCGTCCGTTTCTACAATGGCGTCATAGGCCGCTTGGAGACGTGTCCAAAAATTTTCAAGGTTTTGATTCTTTATTTCTAGTACCGATTCAGAGTTATCTAGAATCGGCGAAGATGAAAATCGAGTGCAGTATCGTATTAAGCTGTCACTCTCTGATAAAAATTTAGCGTACGAAATATCTTTATCCCGTTTTTGTTTTGTAGCACCTTGCTTCGAGCTTGTAGCTTCTGCCGGTCTACATGGACTTTTTTCATCCAAAACCATTTTTGGTACTTTCAGAGATTGATAAGATTTAGATTCCTTTGAATCTGTGTTCATTTAGTTAAAAAATAGAAATATATGTATATATATTAAATTTTTTTTATTTTTTTATTTCGATTTACAACAAACGGATAAATTTTGAGAACCGTAAAACTCTTTCACGTCGATAAGAGCTTTAATTTCAGTTAAAACCAATAAAATACTCGTTTTTCAGCTTTAGCGTTCGCRCGGTTGTWTATAGGTTGTATTCACCTTTATATAATATGTATATGCGGACTTATCGGAATGTSCCTGTTTGTGCACTCGTTCAAGAAGTCAATATATTTTGTAACTACATATGTATGCACGATATGTGCTCAATTATGTAYATGTAAAATGCGTAAAATGTTGGTCCGATATGGACTTTGAATACATGTACTATGTGTGTATGTATAGATTTGTACGTATGTAAATATTTATCTATTTATTTATGTATATATATATATGTATAGATATGTATAGATTTCTAAAATTGTGAGTATAGATAATTATGGTTTTCACAAGTCTCCTAAAGTTACAAGTTATAATGATTCGAAAACATATCATTGAGAATCGTAAATGTGTAAATTCATTTTGGTATGAAATCCACTAACATTTTTTTTTTTTTTTTTAAACAAGTTTAAAACTGTATAAATTTATGATTTTTCGATGCTTTATGACGGCTTGTGAGCACCCCTAATTTATGTTATTATAAATATTTAGTTATTTATATATGTATGTACCTTATATAAATTTTAATTCCGCATATGTATTTTGAAGAACGCAAAAACCCGAAGTATATGCCAAAATGATAATGATGAAATGGTGTTGTTCTCGATTATTTTTATGGCCGGTATAAATTTGTAATATAAGTTGATGGATATCAAATATATCTATGTATGTATGTTTGAGTTTTTGGATATTTAGACGTTTWTATGCTTTAATCTGCCCGCAATCCTGCTTATTGCTTTAGTAAGCAAGAGAGGAAACTGAAGTTGAGGTAGGTATAAACTTTTTTATTTTGCGAAGAAGAGCTTAGCTAGTTTTATATATATTTTTTWCACAACCGTCTTGTAAGTCTTCAAACCATTGCCAATATGGGCTTCAAACATACATACATGTTCATATACATATACTGTGATAATATACTACTAGGAATMGATACGACTCACTTGTATTGCAGTTCTGGGGGGCATAGGGGTCTCCATACAGGTTTTGCTCTCCTCCTCTTGTCTCCTCAGATTGCGTCTGGTGTAGTTGCTGTTGAGTTTTGTTTTATTATTGTTTTAAAATTTTTTCTCCGCGCCCGTTTATATTGAGTTATTTTCCATTATATTTTAGTTTCGCGCCCGTTTCACTTTTCCTTTATTAGTAAAATTTATATTTTTTGTTTGTCGTTTTATTGTGTCGCTGCACTTTTTTTTCCAATTTGTAAATGTAAATGTAAATGTAAAAATGTATGTATTAATGTATATAGTGCTTTGTTTTACCGCACTTTATAAATTTGTTTTCCGTTATTTTAGAGGTATTTATATACATATATATTTGCTTTTGTTTTTTGAATACCGCACACCGCTAAGAATTAACACCGTTCACTTTTAACCGTTTTAGTTTTTTGCCACAGTGCCTTTCTTTTAGGCTCGAAGGACCATATTGAATTGAATACAATATTTCTTTGAGCATATGCTCTTAAATAAGAAATGAATTTTATTTG
>NW_017534624.1:31653-41036 GCF_001853355.1 Bactrocera latifrons
TTCTAGAACTGTGTAGGACAAAAAACGGCACAGCGTCACCTTCTCGTTGGTATAAAATGAAAAATGGAACAAAAACAGCTTGGTGTGGAGATGATCAGTGATGCCCTGTTTTTCTAATTGACATGTTGATGTGGAGAGTGTTGTATTCGCTGATCAGTGATGCCCTTTAGTTTAATTAGYGCGGGCGCCTGGAGTTCATTAAAATCATGAAAATAGTTTGTTTAGTTATTGTTATCTATACTTTAAAGAAACCCGGTCCATAGGTTATTTATTTTGTTATTCATTTGTTACAGAAAACTGGTGTTATAAAAAGTTGGGAGCTACAATATTTAAAATGATGTGTTAACGTAGGTGGTGCGATTATGTTATTTGCAGAAACGGCAGAATTGTTCCTAAAATAGGTTGTTTACTTCCCGTAATATTTTGGTTGGTAACCAAACATAATGTTAAAATTTCAGTTGTTAAAATTTCCTAACCGAACAATATATTTCATAGTAATATGAAGAAATCTTCCACTTTTAATTTTGTGCTAAAATGAATCAGAAGAAATAAGTTTTAATAACAATTCTGATAATTAATATATATATCTACATATTCAACATACAAATTTACAATATTGTCCAGTTATAAATTATTATTATGATACTATCAGTATATAGTAACAAATAAAATCAATATCGAGAACAGTTATATAATTTACTTACTTCTGTTCAGGATCCTTCCACTTTTTGTTTGATGAATCTATTATGACTGAATTCAATGAATTCTTCTATTAATTCATCTTTCATAAAATACGTCATTAGTAAGTTTTGCAAGAACCTCAACGGTATTCTAAATAAAATTACTTTTTGAAAGATCTCAAGCGTTTTTGAAATGCTTAAATACTATACTGGGGAATGCGCGAACAAGATTTAAACGACTAACTGACTGTTACGAGAAATGTAAAAATCCGTTAAAACACTTACGTTCGGTTCAATCAGTTAGCCTTAACTTAAGCTAACAGCTTAAAAATAATAGTAATTAAAAATAGTTGTAAAATAAGTATGTATTAAATATAGGGGTAAGTACAATTTCAATGCACTTTTTCGTTAAATTGGAGTATTCGATTAACATAATGTATTAATTTTTTAAAAATACTCAAATTCAAATGGTAATATTATAATTTATCAGTAAGAAGTGTGCGCGCACTGCTCTATATCTACATGCAAATATGTACGACATTGCCGAACAAATAATGTATACACAAACCAACATACAAATATGAGTACACATGTAAATATGTGCGCATGACATTCCCACACAAATAATGCATACACAACACACATACTTATATGCGTTCACATGTAGATATGTCACCAGCAAAAACTACGATTATTGTTCTACAAAAACCACAATGGTTTCACATAGCATCAGCAGCGTCACATGTCAATATGGCAGACAAGTCGCTGCCCAAATTTGTAGAAAAACACACAACAACAATATTTTCATTCATGATTTTCAACAGGCAAACTTGCAAATACCATTACGTCTCCCCGCGCATGTCTTTGCCTATAAGCATCTTTCTGATATTTGTATGAGAAGGATAAAGCGACAACCCGCAAATATAAGCATAGAACAAAATTCTAGTTTATTTGTCGATTTTTAAGTCAAGAAATGTGCCAAAGAAAATATTCAATATTCCTCTGATTTATGTGTACAGTGAATCCCGGTTAAGTAGTACTCCGCTTAAATGAAAATCATCTTGCTGCATCACACGGGTTGTTTTTTGAAATACATACAAATTATTGTTTTAAGTACCAATCGCTTAAGTATCCGCACACGCTTATGTGCCATATGATATTTTTACTTTTAACGAATCACACAAATCTGTATCTTTGATTGTGGCACATAACCGGGATTGACTGTATTTGTCAGGGAATGTAAAAAATATTTGTACGCGGCTTGCAAAATTCTGCGTCGATATATATGTAAGCTCATACAGAAACATAAATATTTACGCTGGTTTGTTCTTGAAGCTGCTACAGCGGCAAGGGAAGCAGTAGCAATTGGCGATCGTTCGGTTGTGTTTTCGGCACAGCTCGGATTTTCTACCAACAACACAATGTCGTGATGCTTTGTTGTCACGTCAGCCCTTCGACACATTGACTCTTTGAAAAAACGCAATAAGTGTACACATTTACATACAAAGTTGTGGGTAGACAAATTTACCATCATTATGCGTATGGTTCTTTTTGTTTACATGCACACATAATTACATACGTGAATATTGCGACCAGGGTTTCCGCGAATCATATTTTCATTTTACCAAATCCCTGGAAAAAATTTACCAAATTAAAAAAAAACAAAATTTTTTTTACAAATTTTATTTATAAAAAATAAAAAAACACATTTACTACTTTTTTTAAGCGTTTTTTATTTACAAAAGGATTAATTAAAAAAATTAAAAGTATTTCAAATAAACTTCAGTTCATGTTTGTCTTAAAATTAATATAAAAAAAAGATATAACAAATATCACTTCGTGTTTCTCTTAACATTAATGGCAAAAAATTGGTTATAAAATAACTTCTTGTTTCTTTGAATGAAATAAATTTAGTTATTGTTAAAAACGTTAAATGAGCTTGAAGGCCATACGAATTTTAGGAAAGTTCAAAAATTCATCAACAATCAAAGAGATCACCACATCTCCTCAATAGCTATAACTTCGACCTCTTTGATTGTTGATGATTTTTCGATTTTTCCAAAAATTCTAATGGCATTCACGCTCATTTAACGTTTGTTAACAATAACAAGTTATTTGACAAGCCAGAAAAAACCAAAAACATTGAAATAAACTTAGTTTTATGATCAAAGTTGGTTGATCAAAATAAATACATATTCATATGTATTTTTACATTTGACAAAATTAATCAATCAAATATCAAATTTCATTTAAAGTAATGTTTAGCTGCCCACACATAATTTGCTTCATTTTGAGAATTAGCAAGTTCTTTTGCTAGCATTATGTTATTTATGGTTCTATATGACAATTTATTTCTTGTTTTCGATTTAATTAAAGACAAATCAGAAAACTTCCGTTCGACAGCTGCTGAGCTGTGGAGGAAGTCATCAAATTATATACAAAATTTGTGAGATCTTGGAAGCATGCTTCTTCCATTCCATTTTTAAAAACTGAATTTTTTTCCCAAAAATTTAGAATATTCATTTCCGTGTTCAATTCCAAGTTGGTAAGCCTTAATAATTTCCACTGGCTAACTATAATTAAAGGATTGCTGGTTGCCAAACCTTCGAAGTTTTTTAATAATGGTTCAATCGATAGTTCAGAGTTGGATAAAACTTTACCGGGTGTTATTATTACTAAATTTTTAACATCTTCTCTTGAAAAGTCGAATCGTTGCTTAATTTGTTTTAAGAGCTCTAAGTAAAATTTGAGAACATTTATTTTTATTCTTACTTTCTGAAAATCAGTCAATTTACTTTTTTTTAAATAGTATTCTGCTTTGGAACCAATAAAAACATTAATTACAACATAATAAATCAATMTTATTCAAAGATTTCAAATTTCAACATATGTGTTTGACATAAAATTGACCAATATTAATATAAAATTGGGTTCCAAATGCAAATGTAAGTATGGCAATCTAACCTTTTCTGATTCTTTATCATTCATTCTTTATTCATATCATTGATAATTTTCAGAATGTAGGATAAAAAAAAGAAAGTATACCTTTACATCGGGCTCATTCATTTGCAATGCCAGGTCTGAAGCTTTAGTACCGTTCACTTCTAACACACGATCAAGAAAATATAAATATAGTGGAAGCTATTGTTCAAAAATTCTATTAATAACCTGCCCCAAGGCAAGAAATGTTGTTAAAGAAACGCCTAATATTTTGTGGGGCTCCACCTGACAACGTTCTTGAAATTCCTTCAATTCTTCGATTCTTTTCGGGATATGAGAAAAAAAAACTGTATATAGAGCGACAAAATTGTTCGATTTGATGCGGCAACTGTTTACACGCGTAAGCTGAACATAAATGTAGGGAGTGACAAGTACACTTGATAAAAAAAAAGATCTACGTCCGACTTCAACTTTTTTTTTAGGCTATTCAATTCTCCGGCCATTACATTTGCCCCATCGGTTGCTAGTCCRATAACATTTTTAAGAGGAATAGTTCGTTGCATAAAGAATTTTTTAATATCTAAGTAGATGGAATTCGTATCGCAATACTTTACTTCTATTAAACCTAAAATTTGTCATCAACACTTCTTGAAAATTTGTCAAAAAATCGAACAATTAAAATTAAGCATTTTTTTGTCGAAACATCCGTGGTTTCATCCACAATCAGAGAAAATTTGTTCGTTCTTAATTTTTCGGTAATTTCTTCACATGACCTCTTACCCAACTGATCCACCAATTCTGTGGCTTTTGCTCGACCGCAATGAAGCTGCTGCGCAATTCGAGAGTCCGGACAGCACTCTTTTAACAGTTTCTGTAAGAAATCCATAAGTAAAAATGGCAAATTGTGGCAAATAAGAAACATAACCATAGTTAATTCCGCATGATGTACTTGCTTAGACATTTGTTGATGTTCTTCATCCAAATACTTGTCCATTTGCATTTGCTGTTTTTTTCTGTTCGTTTTGTTTGTGGATTGGGAAAACATTATGTTTTTTTTTTAAGTGATAAATGGTTTGACAGCTTCTTATCACAAGCTATGCAATAGCTACACCCATCTTTATTCCGCAACCAATAAAATCTCGATAGCCAGTCATCTCGGAATTTTCTCCAAGTTTGTTTTACGGGATGTGTTTCACTGCACACAATAATAAAGACATGATACATTTGGCCATGTATTTAGCAAACTATCTTACCTGCGGCCACTGTCACTGCTGTTTCATGCTCCTCTTCAGGAGGTGCAGGTCTTTTGCGTATAACAAATGTAAATGAATAAAGCATATGATGATTTTCTTATTGGAATCAAAATTAAATAACTATGAGCACATTTTCACTTACCTATCCATGATTTGTTATTATTTATTAAGTTTATTTAAAAAAAACTTAAACGCGCAATATCCAACACCACTTGACACGTGGAAAGCAGAAGAAGCATTAACCAAACAACCGCAACCACATTGGTTTTTTTTACTGTGGCTGTTGTTATTTGATAAATTTTCTGTTATTTATGGCAACGCTGGAACAGTGATGGTTTCATTTATGTCAAATGTGCTTAATAGGGGGATTCTGTAATCAGTCTCTAGTCTCTATTTGAGACATGTTGTGGTAAAGTCTCAATTTGTGACTAGTTACTATTCACTAAATAGTCTCTAGCTTTAGTCTCAAAATATTGCCTCAAATTTGAGACCTGGTAGTTACAAAACCAAAATGAACTCGTGTCTGCCATTTTGAATATACTGAAGAGATCATCATAGATATTAATCGATTGCATATTTTGTAAGCAACTCAAACACGAATTTTACATAAATTACGTTAATATTATAAAACAAAGTGAACATATATTTATGTTTTTACTGAAATTTATGTTTTTTGACTATATTATGGAAAATTTAATATTTGTTATCGACATATTTTTTTCCATTCAAGTATAAAAACATCTCTGAATAATAAAATGTAATAGAGTTTTTGACTATCACTTACAGAATAGCAAAATCGTCTCAAGTCTCAAAAATTGTCTCTGTCAAATTTAGAGACTTGATACTGTATCACAAACATCGAACGAAAAACACCACATTATTTTTATAGCCCTTTGCCAATTAGTTCTTTTAATAAGATCACCCTCTAAAGCGCAGGATTGCCATTCTCAATAACTAAAAAATAAGCTATTGTTTATATTTTTTAAATATTCTTGAACTACATTAAAATTACGTTCGAATACAATTATTCATAAACACGTAGGTGACTCTGAAGAGGCAGATTTGAGAAAAATAACATAGCGAGTGATTAAATAACAACGCGAAGGTTTCGGTTATCAAATAGTACTTAGCTCTGGTTGCCCAGAGCTCCTTTATTCATAGATCTTCGTATCCTAATTCTTCTATGCACCAGATGCAGAGTACATACATACACACTCTTTATACTAATCTACTGAACCTACTGACAGTATGTACACATATCTTAAACATAAGTATTCCCACCGGCAAGGATAATATGATACGAGACTTTAGCATTGGCTCTCTTTTTCTCTCAAACGCGTTCAATGATTATTTGACAGCGATGGAGATCAGGGAATTTCTGACAGTTGGTTTCAGGAGAGGCGGGATGCCAAAAGTAAACCTCTATAATTACCTGACGAAATTAGTGTGAAATGAAATTTCATTGAACTGTGCGAATATATTTTGGCAAAATAAAATTATGTAAATTAATTAATGATTTTGCATTTTAGCATTTATATATGCATGCATTTTCGAATTGTTTAAGTTAGTGTTTTGTATAATTTATTAAATACCCAATCTAATATTTTTCAGCAGTGGCATCATTGGCAAATGTTATAAAAAATGCGAATTTTGACAGTTCTCTCTCGAATCAAAGAGTATCGTATCATATTATCCATGATAAACTGTACAACTAAGAGGTTATGGGCCCAGACTAGTCTCGAAAAAAATAGTGTGGCCCCGTGGACACATTTCAAAGAATTGCCAAACAAAAGTTAGCGAAAACAACGAAAGTATCAAAGACAACGAAAATGAGAATGATGACAAAGATCGAAAAAACTCGTACTCAGTGTTTGCATGTTCTAACGGTAGCTTTGCTATACACGTTTGGTGCAACAGCAAATTTGTGTTATGATAAATCAAGTTTCATAAAATATAAAATCATAAAATTGAAAATCAAGAAAGTGGAGTGACTTTATTGGCTAAAGAGCGGCAAGATTTGCTTTTATTAGAGACAAACGACAATAAGTGTTTTGATGCACAGTCTAATTTGACTGATATAATGAAATGGCAAAACAAATGGGTCTGGCAGTGAACGAAGGCAAGACGAAATATCTCCTGTCATCAAACAGAYAGTCGTCGCACTCGCGACTTGGCGCTCACGTCACTGTTGACAGTCATAACTCTGAAGCTGTAGATAATTCCGTTTATCATGGAACCAGTGTAAACACGGCGAATATCGCATTCGATGGAACGATGAGCTGTATGAGATACACGACGACATTGACGATCGCGGTGTTTTGTAATATTCATGGATAATAAATCGCGATACACGTATGTAAGTTTCTTGAAATCTCGAGACGAAGTATTGGAAAAATGTATAGTGTTCAAGACATTCGCTGCGAAGCAGACTGGAAAAGATAAAGTGTCTGAAAAGCGACAACGGTCAGGAGTATTTGAGTGGCGCGTTTGACCAACTCCTGGCAAGCAATGGTATTAAAAGATACCTTACTGTACCGCACACACTTCAACAAAATGGTATAGCTGAGCGCGCAAACAGAACATTAGTTGAGATGGCGCACAGTATGATTCTACATGCTGGTCTGGATGAGGGCTTCTGGGCAGAAGCTATTAACACGGCTGCGTACCTAAGAAACTGTTTGGAAATATCTGCTTTAAAGGACATGACACCATTCGAGTCGTGGTCTGGCAAAAATCCAACAGTGAACCATCTAAGAGAATTCGGGATCAAAGCTATAATTTTGAACAAGAAGCATAGCAGGAAGTTTAAGCGAAAGGCGAGGCGCGTGTGATGGTTGGCTGCTCAGAGTCAGCAAAGGCATACCGTTGATACTATACGAGTACAGGAAAGGTAACAGTAGCACGTGACATAATTTTTCGTGAAAGATTCTTTGATTTGATTGATGACAGTGTAAAGCATAATGAACGGCGACTATGTTTTAGGTGCTGCTGGTTAATCTGGAGTCAGAGTCGGCATGTATTACAGAAGACGAAAATTTGGAAAACGCTGATGCCGACTACGATGCGTCTGATGGAGTTTTGTCTGAAGAAGACAATGATGATGAGTCAAACATCAAGAGGGGTTCTGGGTGACCAAAGCTGATCCGTAAAGGAAATCCCAGTCAGTGGAAGGCCTCCATGCAGAAGGAGATGGACAGTCTAATGGACAATAAAACGTGGTCATTGGTGCATCTTCCGAAGAGCGAAAAGGCGATCAGATGTAAATGGGTGTTTGCAGTAAAGCGTAACAAGCATGGCAACATCGCTCATTTTAAGTCTCTTTTAGTGGCCAAAGGCTGTGGCCAGAGATTCGGTGTCCACTACATTGAAACGTTCTCTCCTGTGGCACAGTATTCAACATTACATCTAGCAATTGTCATAGCGGTTGAGAAAGATATGTATATGCACCAAACAGATGTGTCATCTGCTTATCTCAACATCGAACTACGTCATGTGGTGTACATGATACAACCTGAGGGATTTGAAGAAAAAAAAATTCTGGAAGTGTGCTCAAGCGTCAGAACTCTCTATACGACTTAAAGCAAAGTGATCGTGAATGGAACACAAAACTGAATTAGATGCTCGTGAACATTGGACTCGTTTCATGTCCTAGTGGACCATGTCTGTGCACACTCCGTAGTAGCACGGATTTCAGCATGGTCATTGCCTATGTTGACGACTTGATTGTTGTCAGCACATCGATGAAAGCACTCAACAAAGTGAAGGCGTCAAAAGCAAACGAAATTGATGTAGTCGATGGCGGTCAACTGAAGCATTTCCTTGGTATGAAAATAGAAAGAGAAGGTAACTACAAGCCGATTGTCATTCCGTTGAGCGCAGGATTCCAGGTTAAGTGTGACAGTGATGAGTGTCCGCGAGCGAACCGGTTAAGTTATCAATCCCTGATAGGTTCGTTGATGTATCACACGATGCATTCACACGATGCATTCACACGCACGCTTTCGCTCTATCGTTCAGTCGTTGTCGAGCCAGCAACGAATTAACATCACGCAAGACTATAGCGCAAAACCAAATATGCCCTGCGAGAAATATTTTATGATTCTAAATGCCTTTGTTGCCATGCAATGCCTTTTATGTTCCCATAATAGGGAATATATCCTTAAAAGACTTAAAATGATTCATTATACCCTGAATTAAAAAAAATCACTTTGCAATTGACTACCGAGCAGTAAACATGTTCTTAGTGATCGCTTTTCTCCTATTTCGTTCGCTCTCAACAATTTCGTTGTTTTCAAGTATCAATTTTATAAGACAGTGACTTTCTCTTAACAATTAAACTTATAATTAATCAGTGTTAGCTAAAATATAGTGAATTTAGTGTAATTAAAAAAAAAAAAAAAATATTTTGCATTGTGAATCAATCATGGCCTCCGATCCTGAAGGTGGTGACCAAAACTACTTCGCAGTCTTAGGAGCGGAGCCATCACCCAAACGGAAAACTCCAAACCTC
>NW_017534624.1:46401-47445 GCF_001853355.1 Bactrocera latifrons
CTAAAATCTTAGGCCTAATATTTAATCATAAGTACACATGGAATGATCACATAACACAATTATGTTCATCACTTCATAATAGATTAAACGTAATCAAGTGCCTCAGCAATATAAAATTAGAAAGTAATTCCAATACCACTCACATAGTTAAATCAGTAATTCTTTCAAAAATTGGTTATGGATTCCCCATATTCAGCACCAACATCGAAAAGAAACTGGTCCAAGATGGCGTCAGCATACCRCACTGCAGCCCGACTTGCCATTGGAGCTTTCCGTACTACCCCTACAAACATTCTAGCTGAAGCCGGGTTACCTACCTTAGAAAACAGATTGCTTTACATCACCAGAAGCATGATTATGAAATTGATCAATGCCGAAGGCTCTCCTGTTAAAGCCGCACTAACAAACAGGCTACACCGGAAAAGAAAAACCAGGAAAACCTCAGCCTTACAAACGCTGATCCATGCTGCAAAGGAAATGAATGTTCTTTTAAATAATCCAGTGATACCAAGACTTCGCGCTTCCCCTTGGAGTCTTATAAAAACGTGCGTTTTGGATTTGGCTAAATTTAAAAAAGAAATTACACCACCAGACGTTCACTTAAAATACTTCTCAGAAATAATAAGTTCTCACAAAAATTGGGATACTCTCTACACAGATGGATAAAAGGATCATAATAGTGGCCTTCAGTGTCATTAAGGATACCTCCGTAATAATGTCAGCTATACTACCTCCTTTTGACTCAATTTTCACGGCAGAAGCAACAGCCATCCGGCACGCTTGCCTAATTGCAAAAAAGAGTAGACGTAAGCATCTCTTCTTTAGTGATTCTTTATCGTCGCTCAAAGCCATACTAAACGTCAATTRTGCTGATCCAACTGTTTCTCAAATTAGAGATATCCTCATCAACAATATTAGTAAAATTAAGCTATCATGGATATCCAGCCACATTGGTATACAAGGCAATACTCTAGCCGACTCCCAAGCCAAACATGCGACAAGAGCTCCCTTAAAACTTATAAATACCAACAATAAAAAAGACAT